>NC_090659.1:14212635-14515665 GCF_013368605.1 Nyctibius grandis | reverse complement strand
CAGCTACTACAAAAACAGGGTTAAGTGAACATTTGTTTCAGTTCTGCACAGCTGTCTCTTCAGACCATGTTCCTGCTCCTTAATATTCATTGCTAGCAAACAGTCATGCAGAGAAGTTTTTGTTCGACATGAATATTTAGGAAATTACTGTTCTCTGTATGAATATTTAGTTTTGCGTGCAAAAACCCCAGCAATCATGAACAATTTTATGGGCTTTTTATTCATCATTTACTGTTCTTCTCATTCAAAAACTTCATTCTTTTCGTCAAAAAACAATGAAACTATATCTTTTGGGCAATTACGTATCAAAAAAAAAAAACCTGCAGTAGGTTAATCTTTGTCTAATCTCATCAAAACATTGTTTACAACAAACTTATTCACAAACCTAAGATTTTTGCTTATGGAAGCAAATAGTTGAAAAATACAAAATTTCATTTGAGTAAAGGCAATACATTTACTTTAATACTGAGTGACATGCACAGGGAACATATAAAAATGAGGAGATTTATTTTTTGAGAACTTACAAGGTCAAGGGTAAGCATAAAAGTGTTCAGTTAACCTATTTAATGCCCTTAAAACCCAGAGATTTTAGATTTAGTATGAAGAAAAATCTCAAGGTCAGATATTGATGTTAATTATTGATTGATAAAATTACCAGATTTTTCTCCCAGGGAAGTGGGAATTTTCATAAAATAATAACTAGGAAATAATGTAGAGAATTATTGTGTCAATTTATATCAATGGATGGAAAAATAATCATCTAACCTATTTCTTTCCTCACTGTTTCAAGCATATAATACAAAGATAATTTCAGGAATGTCTTTAGATTGGGATATTAGACACCTAATACTCACAATTACAGCTTGTTGATTTTCCAGGGTCACCTCCTCCAAGCTCAAGCAGAGTCCATTCCTGTGTGCAAGAAGCCAAACAAAGGTGACAGAAGGCCCACACGGATGAACAATGAGCTCCTGACAAAACTCAAACATAGAAAGGAAACATACAAGAAGCGGAAGCAGGGACAGGTGATCCAGGGGGAATATAGAGACACTGTCCAACCATGCAGGGATGGAGCTAGGAAAGCTAAAGCCCACCTTGATTTGCATCTGGTGAAGGATATAGAGGGCAAAGAGAAAATCCTCTACAGGTATATCAGCAGAAAAACAAAGTCTAGGAAAAATGTGTGCCCACTGCTGAACTGGGCAGGTAAACTGGTGACAAACATGGAAAACGCCAAAGGACATGGAAAACGCTTTCTTAGCCTCAATCTTTACTGTTTAAGATTTGCCCTCAGGAATCCCAGGCACTTGAGAACTGTGGGAATGTCCAGAACAATGAAGATTTACCTGTGGCAGAACAACATCTTAGGGAACATTTAAACAAGCTGGATATACACAAGTCCCTTGGACTACAATCCCTTGCACCCCTGAGCACTGAAGGAATAGGCTGATGTTACTGCGAAACCACTCAAGCATCTTTAAAAGGTTGTGATGATTGGGGGAGATTTCTGAGGACTGGAAGAAAACAAAAGTCACTTCTGTCTTCAAGAAGGACCAGAAGGAGGATCTAGGGAACTATAGGCCAACAAGCTTCACCTCAGTCTCCGGGAAGGTGATGGAGCAAATAAATGTGGTAACCATCTTCAAATATATGAAGGACAAGAATGTAAGTGGGAGTAGACAGCATGGGTTTATGAAAAAGATATCATGCCTGATCAAATTCATAGCCTACTATGATGAGATGACTGGTTTGGTGGAGGAGGAGAGAGCAGTGTATGTTGTTTATTTTTACTTCAGCAAGGCTTTCGACACTGTCTTCCATAACATCCTCACATACAAACTGATGAAGTATGGACTAGATAAATAGTAAGGTGGACTGAAAACTGGTTGAACTGCTAGCTCAAAGGGCATCTAGTCCAGCTTGAGGACATTCCCTAGTGGTCCATCTCACAGATTCATCCTGGGACCATTATCATTTAACTTCTCAGTTCATGACCTGGATGATGGGACTGAGTGCACCCTCAGCAAGTTTGCAGAAAACTGGGAGAAACAGTTGATAGAACAAGAAGTTGTGCAGATGCATTTACAAGCAGACAACTTCCGTGATAGTGGTGAGCACTGGTAGATTTTGATATAATGAAAAACATAAGAAGGTTTATCTACATGTCTTTTTTTAAACAAATACTTTTAAAAAGTCTCAAATTTTCTCCCAAATTTTAGGCTAGGAAGTTCAGAAGAGCAAAATGAGTGACCTAGTTTGGTATTCACATCAGATAAAAAAAAAATCTTATTTGACATGATAGGTACGCATAAAATTATGGGCTGCACATATATACACGTGCATTTAATACTCCATTCTATTTGGATTTTTAGACAAGAAAACCATACAAAATTTGCATTTCAAATTATTGAAGACATACTATCATTGTATGAGTATTTACACAATTGAGTAATAATATCATAATGTTAAATAGTTTGATTTACTGCTTATTCCCTTCCCTTTGTTTTGAACCATGATAGTAACTGTAGACTGACCAGTGAATGCAGCACAGTGGTCACTGTTATCTTTCAGGAACTAGTGGCTTTGACATCTTGTTTTGATACACCACTCTAACAGAAAAAATAATCCAGAAATTAGATCATCTTAAAAAATAAATGATGAAACAAGGAAAGAAAATGGAATGGCATCAATCTACCCTTCAGCTTAAAATAGAACTGAGAGACAAGAATGAAACATAAGCAGTCCAATTTTGCAACAGTTTCTAGTTTTATAGGTGTGCATGATCTATTTTTTTTCCCTCTGGCTTACTGTTCCATGTGAAAGCTGGACCCCATAGAATAGAATATGTTGCCTGCTCTATCACATTCATAAATAATGAAAAATAACATGACAAGGATTATTAAGCAGCATAAAGCAAATAAAATAATGGAAGCAGAAATAACAAGGTATCAACCTTCTTCCTGAACAGTTATTTCTATGAATTATACTGCTATAGCTCAGTACATCTCTACTCAGTAACAGGCAGAGACTCATAAAGTAGCTGTTTGAGATATTACTTTTGCTAAATGTTTTCTTGGACAGAGCAAGGGTGTCAAAATAATAACAATAATAGAAAATCCCTACATTATTTCTCCTTAAACTGAAATCCTGTTCTTTTTATGACACTGAAATATTTATTTCTTTGACTTCAATATGTAATATGCAAATATGTTTCAGAATGCTACTTACAATATTCAATTTATTTAAATAGTAGTTCAAATTAAAATGTTAATCAAGAGAGGATTGTAATCCCCTCCAAAATCAAAGCTGTAGCAAAATTCTAGAAGGAAGAAAAAATTGCTACCATCCCCCTAAAAAGCATGGGAAAGCAATAAATTGCACGCACAAATATTAAAGTGAATTTGTCAGCTTTTTTTTCTGCAGCAGTATGAGTGGAAAAAGTCTCCTGGAGTATTTAGTCCAGTTGTCTGCTGATGTGCTTGCTGTGTTAGCCCCTTCTTTTTCTTTTAGGCAGATGTGTCAGCTTACAGTGACACCCTCTCAACATTTAACTCTTCATTCAGACGTCTCTATTTCATCTCTATATCTCATATTCACGATCCATTGCTCAGTTTTCCCCCCTCCCCTCACAGACAACTGTCACGCTGTCACTGCAGTCCCTCTCTCTGGAGGTATACAATCAGACTGTCTAGAAAGTCCTTATAGTTAAGCTTGGATCAAGATTAGGTTTAGTGGATGGTCAGAGCCAGCACTTTGGAAGTGTTATTCAAGGTTTAATACTAGTACAAAAACAAGAACACAACACATAATTGTCTTTACCCTTCATTAATATACAGTTGGAGAGGAGTTTGTGAGTAGAAAGACCCTTAGAGCATGTCCATACTAACCTTATGTCAGGTTAAACAAGGAGGTAGGCATGTAGGCTTGATAGGGTAAGCTCAGTTGGGTAAGGACCAAAAGCACCCAATGGGCATCCAAATCCAGCAAGGAATCACAGCAGACAGAGTGGGACTAGGACACCACAGATGGATTTGTTTCACAAGCCAGCACATTTCCTGAAATTCACTCCATGGCATATTGTTGGTGAACCTGTGAGAAGACTGGAAGAAATCCCACAGTAACCATGTGTGTCCTAGCTTTCTTAGGTTCAGTTGTCTGCATGAATTATGTTCAATGCAACATAGCTACCATACAACATTATTATGATTTCTTGTGAGAGAGGTTTATCTCAGCTAATGTTATGAGTCCCACTACTAAGTCACACTGCCATTGGCAGCTGGGTCCCCGATTCCTTACAGCAACGTCAGACGATCACTGACACTAGCCAGGCTACATTTCCAGAATCCTGGGAAGATTAATCAACTCTCTCTGCAAATGGCTGTAAGAATTAACTAACTTTTTGATGGTCTTGTAAGCCTTTGGGTTACCTTCCTTGCTCATAGGACCATCAACTGCCATTATTATTTACTTTTCTATTATTTACATTTTGGCATTGTTGGTATAGTTTGTATAAATATTATCAAATTTCCTCTACATGCATTCTTAGTTTCCAGTTTCTAGAAAGTTTATTTTTATTACCACTCTCTCTGTGATATCCTTTCCTGCTAAGGTACAGGTGATGCACACACAGATGGTGCATGCAGTCTCAAAAATACTCCAGTTTGTACTTACCATGGGTACATTCACCTCTTTGTCCAGCACCTTGCATCACCAGACTAAGCAATCACATCCTTGCATCCTAGTAGATGCAGACCAAGAGACTTACAGAAGACTCACTCCTGAGATGCAGATTTCCATAGCTGAGAATCCATTCCCTGTTTTCAGCTCTGAACTGTTTGGAGATTGACAGTCTGGCAGCACTAGGATAAACTATTAAATAACTTTATTTTAACAAAATAGAAAGATTGGGAAAAAGCAACTGCTTTCTTTTGAGGCACACAAAGGAAAAAAATATAATATTCCTTCTCCTTTAGCTCTCATTCTAGCTTGGTTTTGATATGTTTTCTGTGTTCTCTGCTAGTGGAATAACAAGTCACCTATCTCTAAATTCAATTCAGACATCTCCCAGGAAATAAGCAGCAGTCTGTTAGATAAATTTCAGTCTTTTCTTGCTGAGAAGCATACTGCTCTGAGATGAAGTCTCTCATTATATCCTTTTTTCTTGAACAACTTCTGCTGAATGGAAGTTCAGCCCTGGGTGTTCCTACAATCTCCAATACTGAAAGTGATTTGATAAGGCATTATTTCTTGTCAACTGCACTACACTGCTGCAGTCAAAGTTTCAGTTACTTGCCATCATCAAAAAATTCATTCCTATCTGGAAAGAGCCAAGTAGGTTTAACTGTTAATTGATTGCAAAGAGTGTACATTAATTTCTCCCTGACAAAAAAGGTAAGTGAGGAATATTTCCAACATCTCTAAGTATAAACTAAGGTATATAAATTTTTAATAGTTGTAACTTCAGAACGCTTACTTGAGATAGGGCTTGATATCATTAACAAAAAAACCTTGAAGGTAATTGTGCTTGGAATAGATGACTTCTAAATATAGCTTCAGATGCAGTGAGAAGGTTTGTTAGGATCTTTAAAACAGAAATGATAGGTTTTGGAAATACTTTTTTAAATGTTTGCATGGAAGCACAGGTGAGAAAGGTGTTCATGATTTTCTGAAGCTGTGCTTTTAGCTGTATCCCTGATCACTTGGAGCACATCATTGTAAACCAGTTCATATTATTTCATTGCATTATTACTACTAAAAGATTGGTACCACTTTTCAAGGCATAGTCTCAGGTAAAAGATGATTCATGGTAGAAAAAATAAAAAAGATCAAAATGATATATTCACTTCACTGATCACCAAAACCAGACTCTGTATTTAATACAAAGAAAGACAGCTCCTGTCTAAAGTAGTTATAATGAGTTCATCTGTTTGCTCCACCAAGAAGTCTGATTTGGATACCTACTTATTTTTCATGTATTTATCTGATTTAAAAAAATGCTTACATGGGGTAAATTGTGTTAGTGGAATACACTCATGGAAAATGTCATCCTTATTTCAGTGAGAGTCTCTACACAGAAGGATCAGGCCAGAGTTAACTTGAATGGATGTGGTGCACAGTTTCAAATGCTTGTTGGCATTTTTTGTTTGCTTTGGATTTTTATGAAGTTAACGTTAATAGGTTTCAGAGTTAAGAGCAAGACATTCCAGTAACTGTTGTCAGAACCTGTGAAATAGGCAGTGATTTGCCAGAATATAATGAGCTGAGAGCAAAAAAGTTGCTTTCCTTTTCAGTTGTCAGAATATTCAATCCTTTCAGCACATCTTGTTATGTCCACAGTTTATGAATCAGTAATTATCAGAACAAGGAGGATTGCAATCAGTATAGAACAAACCTGGCCTGCTGCAAGAATATACCACCTTGATGATAATTAATATGTTGTGCTAGTGTGGTTTTAGCTCACACAGAGATTCAGCACTTTACCAAAAAGAAACTTGTGTACTCTTTCCCTAATCAATGCTTCTTTGGAAGTATTAATGTAATTTATCAGTTGGAAACTGCAGAATGATATTATTAGGGAATTAGAGCAATAATCCCTTGAGAATGTTATTTCTATGTTCTTACTCTGATTCATAATTAAACCACCTACAAATACATAGAAATAATACAAAATGTCAGGCTTAGACCATGTAAGTGAGTTTATTTATGAAAAGAGTGTCTTCTTCAGAGGCAGGGGGAAGCTGTATAACCTCTGATCTGTGTTTACGAAAGAGCAAAGAAGTAGTTTATATCTATTTAAACATCTATTTAAATATAGGGGTGTACATATACATATATACTTATACGTAGGAGCATATAGAAGAACATTAATGGACAATAGCAGAAAGTTCAGATTTTTTGTTTAGAAAATTTTAAATAGGCAGCTGGGAAAAACCTTATCCAACCACTTAGTATTTTAAAAAGCACCATAATCAGTTTACATTTAGGAGCAAAAGAAATTTAAAATATGATATGCAGAAATATTTCACAGTTTCAAAACATTTTTAATAGCTTACCAGAAAGCTTATTTTTCTGTGACGTAATTTTGGGTATGACAAAAGGATATATATAGACTACATATATACATTTCTGTATATTTAGCAATAACAACTAATTGAAGTGAAAGTGTCCTGATCATCCTTAGCTGTGCTTTTTATGATGTTGAAAATCTGAGTAGTACTGTTTAAGCACTGTTAAATTCTATTAACACCAGTTTAATATGGAGGTGCTGACCTTGCTGGTAGTAGATTTGGTAGCATACACTGATTGTATAATAGTACATCACATTAAGAACTCTGCATCACACAAGCAGAAAAAGGAAATATTTTTAACATGTTTGTGTGGGTGGCTAAGCAGTCTTAAAAATATGAATTATTGTTCTGCTGTGGTCTTTATTTTTAATGATCTTGAAAGTTTTTAATTCGATCATTATTTTTTCTTAACTTTTTAAAACATCTTTTTTTGCAACATGAGTATACATCCTGTCAATGACTTGCATCTCTCTTCATCCTTACTAATGCCAATGACTCACCATGGTAAGTCACTATCAAATCAATCATGCCATATTGATCTTGCAAATATTGCATTATAGAGTGGACTGATATTACGTTTTGACATTTGAAAGATGACTTACAAACTAAACTATCTGAAAACTGTAAATTAAGGTTTTTTATTTTAGAAGAAAAGGTGAGCTGTAGTAGTATAACCTTTGAAAAGAAAAAAAAAAAAAATCAAAATTGTGCAACTACAACTTATTGACCACTGACAAAATTTGAAGCATCACTAAAGCTCTACAAATTACTGTGTGGCCTTCTTGAAAGGGAACATTCAAATAATTTGGTAAGAAAATTAGCTTATATGAATTCAGAGCTAGTTAGGATTCCACTATAAAAATAACTTAACTTTTTGGTATTTATCACCATCAGATTTGTATGATCTTAATACAGATGAAAGGATATATTTTTTTTTTTCCAAACAGCTAAAAGTTTTTGTAATTCCTGTTGAAACTCCTGCTTCGGAAATAGGGGAAAAATAGGAAAGATAAGTAGGGTCAGGTAGAAGCAAAGAAGAGGAGCAACTGTAGGACAACTGCCTATTGTCTGAGCTTTGAAGTAAGGAGCTCAGGTTTCTATTTTCTGCACCAAAGTTGTTTGTGTGGGCCACTTTAAGCAATCATTAGACAAAAGTACAAAATCCCCAGCCCAAACAAAACCACGGTTCTTAAAGGAACATTTAATTTTCTCTGTGTATCTAAGCTCTCTGTTCTGCATTGCACTCAGTTCAGCAAGACTCAAACATTAGGAGTGGGGAGCAGGTCTCATCAAAATTAATAAGATGTCCATGTGGAAGCCTGCCCTTTTAGTGGATACTACAAGATTGGAGGTTAATTTTGGAAACAATACAAGAGAAGTTGAATGAAGGCTTTACTCGTCAAGGATGGGTTTTGAGAGGAACAGCAGCAATAATAGCAGCTATGGTAAAAGCTGTATCTATTTGCGTTTGTCTTCTAACAGAAATATTCAAACTGTTTATGAGATTGGTCGATTCTGACAGCTTTTGCAGCTTGATTTTGAAATAGGAAGGGGATCTTTGAAATTATGAAGATGTCCTATTTGATGCCTTTAGAATGAAAAGGATTGTTTCTGAGGTAAATGGTTTGTTTTAATTTCACACATTGAGAAGAAAATGAAGATTGAAGCTGCAATATCTGTTTTCATGCTTCTGAAGTGAATTTTTCAGAGGGACTAAGAGGCCACAAAATGATACTACTTTTTTTCCCCACAAATTTCAAATGGTTTTTAAAGCTTTATACACAAAAAGAACAGGAATATGGTAATAATACTTGTGGTTATGACTAGAGGAGAAAATACTATAATTCTTTATCTCTAAATACTAGGCATAACCAGGTAGCTAGCTAGACTTGTTTTAGGTACAGTTGCTTGCTAAACTATCTATTGTGTTAAAAATAACAAAGCAGCAAAGTATGCAGTCAAAAGTATGTCAGAGCCCTTTAGCTATGAATTCACCATAGTGATGCATGCGGTTAGTTGTTTCCTGTATTTTTAACAACTGGATGAGAAGTTGATTAATCAAGGTATGCTTTTTTTCCTTTAATATTATCATTTTGTTTAAATATTAATTACCCAGCTCTTTCTTACCTTTATTACCTCCTTCTGGTATTCTGTTGGATTTGGACAACTTTTGAGCTATGTGACTTATCTCCTCAGACCACATCCTGATGCTTTCTTAAACACATAAGCCCATGGCATTATATACTGCAATATGTTAGAGAACTTTGCTTATGAGAACAGACAATTGGATTTAATACATATTGTTTATATATATGCATTAAATGTATATCTGTTTATGTATATTTAATGTTCAAAACCATGAACTTCAGCTGATGACCTGCAGCATATAAATGTCTCTTTAGCATTTCTTTGTAAGAAGTAAAAGGGAAAGCAAAACATGTAAGAGTTTGCTAAAGACTAATTAAAATGTTACAGCCATCTTAAATGAACATTTTCTGAAGACTTGTCAGGTCTAGCTTACTATAAAGAAAATGCTAGAAATATTTTAATAGTTATTTAAATTCTATAAAACACCATATGATGTTTATTCAAGGATAATTCATAGCTATTTATATATTAAATATAATTATGATTTTCGGTCTTTTTTTTTTCCAAGAAAGAAATAACAGCTATTGAAGCCAGCAAGTTTGGTAAAATAATGAAATTAGTTTGGCTTCACTGTATCTTGTTTTCATTCACCTGAGGTTTTGAAATAAATTCTAATATTACATGGATAGATTCCTATGCGAATTGGATAGCATCCCTCACAATAACTGAATGGCAAAGATAATACTTATATATCTGCTGTTTTTTTTTCCCTTACAGTAGATTCACTGCAGCACAAATTTCAGAAAGAGAAACTATTATTTTATGTACCTGTTTTTAAAAGCACAAAATAACCACAAATTTAAACTTGACTTTTGCACTGATGGTAGATTATTCATTACCTTCAGTAGATTTTAGGTGGGGTAATTTGGGAACGTTTGGCTTAAGAAACAAGTTAACTATCAGTAGAACCATTAAGAGTTTGCGTTTTAAATGTTTAAATGAAAATTCATGAACATTTCTTAAAAGCCAGCAAACTACAGGAAAAAATAATAGTATGCAAGCTCAGACCCAATGAGACAAGACAGTTCTTGGTAGCTTTTAAGTTCTTTTGTGTCATTGTGAACCTGTAAACAGGTAATAAACCTCTTAGAATGACTAAGAAAATCCTATGACATTAAGTGATGTTAGCATAACTCTTTTGCAAATATACACACTTGTGAAAGACAACATAAAAATCATTGCTTCTATATAGGTGATCTGTGGATATCTGTGGATGTCAATTGTTCAAGCAATTCAAAAGCAAGGTAGTTTCAGAGTGGAGTCACTTTGCTTGAATGCTTCAGTGACAAACACTACAGCTATTATTAGTAAATGACAGACCCTAAAACATAACCAGCAGCTTTGTTAGAATACTGAATTTATTCTGGTTAATAATGTTCTGTTCCTTCAAGAAAAAAAAAAAAAGTCTTTTTTTTTTGCTTTAATCCTATTTTTAAAAGAATCTAAACAAACATTCTGCAATTTTGAATACAAACATAGATAATAGATGTTAAGGGTATCCTGAATCAAGTGTCACTGGGTCATTTTTCAGTAGAATAATTACAAGAGACAGTAGTAATACCTAGCTTTTATAGAGATTTATCATTTATACATTTTAAAGGACTTTATGAGAAGTGGCAAATATTTGTTTCCACCTTTTTTTTCAGATAGGAAAACTGAAACAGAATGAAGGAGTGATCCACTCAAATTCATCTAGAAAACTGTGACAAAATTTGAAACTGAACCCTTACACCTGATTCTTGTTGTGGCTCAGTCTGTTACAACAAACCAGAAAGAGCTACTTCTCTGCTGAAACTGTACACATCTAAAAGAGTGCTTAGTCTTGATAAAGAAAGGTTAGTGGCAACAGAGGTCTGTGAATGCTACTCTAGTCCTGATTCAAGCTTACTCAGTGGGTGGAAGGCTGGGCCACTGTGGACATGACTTGAGGAAATCTAGGGAACAAATAATTTCTGGTCTATGAACAAAAATATGGAAGCTTATCTTTTAATCTGCTTGGCTGAAAAATTTCTCGCCATTCACTTGTAAATAAAGACAGCTTCTTTTCATGTTAGTTAATAAAAGGTCACGTAAGAACATTTTCCAAACACCAGCTCGGAGGATTTGGTGTCAACAAATGATCACACAATTTAACCTGCTTAGACAGATGCCCAAGGATAGCTGTGTTACCTATAATGAGCTCATTAATGTCTATAGGTCAAAGACACACATTTTAAAAGCTCTCCAAATAGACATAGTCCTTAGTCAATTAATATAACAAACCTGAAAATCTTTATTTAAGAAAATTATGGCAAAACTGTGCTTATTTAACTTAATTCAAAATGTCTATAAACTTATGCACTGATCATCTTTATTTCACATGAAAGCATTTCACTCATGTCATCCTCACATATATCAAAGATAATTCTCTTTAAAATTAGGTTGTTTTAACTCCACCTTTTTGTCTGGTGAGAGTTCATCAATTATCAGAGCTGCTTTCACAAACCATAACAATTAAAAGAAATGCTTTGTTGGCCTGCCTTTTGATAAGATTTGTACTGAGTTATTAAAAAAAAATAATGCACTAAAACCTGTCAGAGGTTAACTTGAAAAGACATGCCTGTGTGTTTTATTCTGCAAGTTTTCTTCTCATACATTGTCAAATAAATGCAACTAGCTAAAAATCTAATGCTGAAAATCAAATTAGCCTTCAGTTAAGAATCAGTGACTCACAAAAGGTGCTTGCTTAGTTAATACTTCAGAAGTTGAAATTTAATTAATACAACATAGTTCAAAATGTTAATCCATGCCTGAATTTTGCCAAATAACAGCTGATGAACAGAATATTAGGAAAATAAGAAATGAAGAAGCAGGGTTGCTCAGATGGTAAAACACTAACTTTCATCTCTTCTTTGATTCTGTGTTCAGTCATCCACCGAGGAAATAGTCTAGATCATAAATCCACACTTAATTTATCAGCATGGGCATGATCCCCACCTCTGCTCTCAAAGCTTATGACTAATCTATCATGGAGTTTTAATAGCTTCCAGCAGGGGAAAGAATTCTGGCAGGTCAGCATTGCGGTCACTATACAATAAGAAAGATCCATGGTCTAGGATAGAAATATTGTCAACTTTACACCTCCCTGGTACATATGGCTTTGAACAATTTTTAAGTGAGTACATTCTCAACCTCAGTTCACATATAATTATGTCCTGAAAAGCTCTCAATAATATTCTCCACCTTATTTGTCTCTTCTTCAGGGAAAAGTTCCTGAAATCTGACTCATATAGACATAAAAATTTTCAGTGTTAACTGTGATACTTCAAATAATACAACTGCTTTCCCTTTCGACATCATTAAAATAGGTAATTATTAGAAACATCACCTGATAGACTATTCATTATCTCTCATGTCTTCCACCTGTATGGCACCAAAGTCTCCTCTTCACATTACTGGCAGGTGAACATAGTTTAAGAAATCACATCTGACAAGAAATGTTCATTTTAGTACACAATTTTTAAACAGTTTTCAGCTACCTTATTTACTAACGGATACACACCATACCAGGGCCTATTATCCATGCTATTTTCTGCATAGGGCACAGGTGAGCTCTAGACCTGTAAATACAGTTTTGCCACTGCTGGGAGCAGGTATCAGGCTGTGAGAGGTCCCAGTGGTAGCTGAGCTGCCCTTGGCCTGAGCAGGGCTGAGATGGGTTTACCAGGTGCCCCATGGCCAAGTGCCCATTGCCCAGCCTGTCTGAACTCCAGCTCTGCGAGTGCTGCTGGGGAAAGGGCTGACAGTCCCTGGCGAAGAAATGGCCCCTGAGGATATTGGCAGCCTACAGGGCACCTTTCACCCCTTTCCTGGTAGCAGGGGGGGTGGAAAAAATGTATTAGAAGAAAGCCCAGGGGACTCAGGACTGATGAGGAAAAATATCCTACCATCAACACCACACCCCTCCCAGTGAAGACCACAGGATACTAATAACTCATAGAAAGTATCCTCAGTCTTCTTGAAGAAGATCGAACTTGTCAACCTTGGGACACACTCGAACCTTGAAAGGGTGAGCATAACTCCAGAGAAAAGTGGCAGATACTAGAAACACTTACTCAGGTAATGATTTTAATATTTTGTTAATAAAGCTTTTCTGTTTTACTTGCATGATTTGAGCTATTACAGCATTAATTGTGCTTACATACTCTTAGCTCTATGAATATGAGAAGTTCCCTTTTAACCATAATGAGATTTTGGGTGTAACAGAGCAAACACATGTAGATCCTGCAGAAACACTGAAATGCAGAATTAGTTGCAAAGGTTAGCTCTTTTCTCTGCATCACTCATTTCCTCATACCATAATAAGCTCATCTTTGTAAAAGGAGACATGATTAGCAGATGGAAAGTCAGAAATCAGACAATCTATATGGTTTGTTTCTCTCTCAGGACTGTTTGTTCTCAAGGCTAGGAATCCTCTTCCAAAACAAAGAGAAATTGGAGTCAGGAATAGTGCTATAGCAGTACCAGTATAACACAACTATTCTAACAGCTTGAATCTGCTGGCATTATCTCTGTAGCACTAGTGGTGCACTTTTGAACTGGATGACCTAGTCGTTCCTACCTTACAGTCATAGCATCACAGAGTTACTCAGGTGGAAAGGGACTTTGGGAGGTCTGTAGTCAAACCTCCTGCCCAAACCAGCAGGGCTATGAGGTCAAACCAGACTGCTTAGGGCTTTCTCCAAGCAGGTCTTGAAAACCTCCAGGGATGGAGTCCACACAACCTCACTGAGAAACCTACTCCCATGCTTTACAGAATCACAGAATCAACCAGGTTGGAAGAGACCTCAGGGATCATTGAGTCCAACCATTGCCCTGACACCACCATGTCAACTAGACCATGGCATTAAGTGCCATGTCCAGTCTTTTCTTAAACACATCCAGAGATGGTGACTCCACCACCTCCCTGGGCAGCCCATTCCAATGTCTAATGACCCTTTCTGAAAAGAAATTCTTCCTAATGTCCAACCTGAACCTCCCCTGGCGAAGCTTGAGGCTGTGTCCTCTTGTCCTATCGCTAGTTGCCTGGGAGAAGAGGCCGACTCCCACTTCACTACAACCTCCCTTCAGGTAGGTGTAGACTGCAATAAGGTCACCTCTGAGCCTCCTCTTCTCCAGGCTAAACAACCCCAGCTCTCTCAGCCATTCCTCCTAGGACAGACCCTCCAGACCCTTCACCAGCTTGGTCGCCCTCCTCTGGACTCGCTCCAACACCTCAACATCTTTCTTGAAGTGCAGGGCCCAGAACTGGACACAGTATTCAAGTTGCAGCCTCACCAGTGCCGAGTACAAAGGGAGGATCACTTCCCTAGACCAGCTGGCTACACTATTCCTAATAGAGGCCAGGATGCCATAGGCCTTCTTGGCCACCTGGGCACACTGCTGGCTCATGTTTAGCTGGCTGTCGATCAGCACCCCCAGGTCTCTTTCCACCAGGCCGCTTTCTAACCACTCTTCCCCCAGCCTGTAGCGCTGCATGGGGTTGTTGTGGCCCAAGTGTAAGACCCGGCACTTGTTCTTGTTGAACCTTTACTGCCCTTATGAGGAAAAAAGCTTATTCTTATATCCAGTCTTAAGCATCTTGTTTCATTTTATACCTGTTCTTTTTGTCCCACTCCTCTCCCCACAGCCATCTTTTCTCCAGGATGAACAAGCCCAGCTCCCTTAGCCTCTCCTCATATGTCAAGTACTCCAGCATTGATTGACTTGACATCCCTCCTCTTACCTTGCTCCAGTTTATAGATGCCTTTGTTGTACCAGGTGGTCCAAACTGGACACAGCATCTTAATATTATCTAACAAGTGATGAATAGAAGGGATACTCACTTCCCTGAACCCACTGTCTGTGTCTTTGTATGTAATAGCCCAGGATACTGCTGGCCATCTCTGCTAGGAGGACAGGGTGCTGGCTCATGCTCAGCTTGCTTCCAGCCCAGAGACTAACACTTCTTCAACACGTGGAAAGCTGAAGGCCCCCGGCTGAGCTTAAATAGAGCTCCTAGGCCCACTGGTGTGGGTGGAGGTCCCAGGTGAGGCTGGTCAGGCTTAGTACTACTCAGAGCCCTGCTGTTCTGCACTATTTAGTAAAGTAGAAGTGTTCTCTCTTTACCTGCTCACAGAAGCTTACAGTCCAAACACTTTTGAGGACTTGACATGTGACTGTTCCTCTTAAGCGTCCTGTTAATAGAGAGTACTGTTAACTAAATAACTCAATTTAAAATTGGACTTAGAGATATGCTTAATTACTTGTAAAGATCTAATTTCCCAGAAAAATGCTTGATATATATCCCTGAAGACCTCATTCTTCTGCTTAGTCCAAAACCCATGAGAAATGGCTGTAAAAATTTCTCATCCCATAGCATGTTTCTGAAGAGAGTCAGAAGAGGTCTAGCTTTTTGACTATTCAGTACCTGGCAAATGCACTGACATTGTCTTCTAGTGCACTAATTAGTCTCAGCTGAGGCCGTGGTTTTATCGATGTGGACACTTGGCTTCTGGCAATTGGATTGAGGTCACAAAACTCATTTCATGTAGTTCTTGAACTCTGAATTAAAGATGTACATGTACAAGTGTTATTTGTAACTTGTTACTCTGGTAAAACTGCACTAAGTCAGTACAGCATTAAGGCAATTTAATGCCACTGCCTATGTGCTAACCATTCTCTTAACCCATGTGTATTAACCCTTGAAATCCGTAGGAGTGCCCTGTCACTGCCTCACTCTGGAAGCAGCACCTTAAATAGATGTTATTTCTGAGAATTACGTCTTCATCTTGGTGTCAGCAAAATACTAGAGTTACATGCTATGTCATTTCTAAAAGTATAGTCTTCAAAGAAAGGTCTTTCAGGAAATAGATGGAAGGCCATAAATAAAAATTTTGGTGTTATTTGGGTAAGCAAGTCACTACAGTCACCACAGTTTTCAGCTGGGAAATTGATCATGCTGTCATTTTCTCCTGATCTAATCTCCTTAACCACTGCTGACTACAGTTAAGTTTATTGTTCTATATATGTATACAAAGATCTGTTTTGTATTATTTATCACTTAATATATCCTACTTCATTGTTTATTTCCCATCCTTGCTTTAAATCCTATTTAATCGAATCCTGTTTCTTTTTTTTTGTTTCTCTGTACCCTTTCATCCTTCACTGTTTTCTGTTATTTATTATCCTATTTTTCCATGTCTCTTTATCTGGTGCTTTTGTCTAAGTCCAATCTGTTCATTTCCATCTCTGCAGGAACATGAATAAGGGACTATGCTTAGACCTGTGCTAGGTTGGGGCAACCTTGTTTCCGTATTTATATGGACAGCTAGTCTTCTTTCCTCTGTTCTTTTCAGCTGCAGTTATGGCTTGCTCGGCAGCTGGTTTGCTGTGAGATGGTAGACTGGCTAGGATGGACTGGAGGAAGTCTGACACTGTTAGGACCCACTGGAATATTCATGGAAAGACTGAGGAAACCAAAATTCACAAAATTAAGCCAAAATTCAGGTGTGAGTAGAATGGGATGGGTCTAGGAGGCCCTTGATTGGTTTTCATTTTCATTGTCATAAAAATGAAGCAAGCTTTGAATGCATGGAATCATGTTTTGTGATCCTTTTTAAGTAATGCATGTATTGCTTCCTTATAATTTGTGAGATCTTCCAAATTCCAACAAGGACAGAACTGAACAGAACAAAATCTAAATAATAAAACTTTCCATTCAATAAGGGGCTTTCAGGTTTCAGGAAAACAACAAAAAAAAAGACTTTAGAACCAAGTTATAAACATAAACATTTTAAAAAAAGTTAGTTTTACATCTACAGCTCATGTAGCTGATGCATAGGAAAATAGGCCTATATAAGTAAAAGACATGGAATTTCTAGTTATGAGATTTCTTCTGCTTGGAAAAATTGACTCATAAAATGGGGATTTAACTCATCTTTCTTTAAATGTCCACAATGCTATTATGAATTGATCAACTAGATTCTTGTATGGTCAATGGAGAGAGTTATATGTATTTTGCATGCAATTCATCTGTCTTGTGTTATATGTTTTAGGATGAGATTAATAGAACTACAGAAGTGACTGTTTTTCTCCCACTGACTATAAATGCAGCTTAAAAGTCTCTCAGATGCAGATATTGTATGATTATTCTTAAAATGAGGTGATATACCTCCTCAGCCACTGGTGTTTACAAACAAAATAGTAAAAGAAATCAAAATCCCAATCAATCTTTGATAGTGAGGCCCTAAAATAGACATTTCTAAGTGTTCCTTAACTATCATATTTTGATATTTGTGACTGTAAGCCTGGAACTTTAGAAATCCTGACAGTAACTTAGATACTTAAAATGTTGTGGTCATATCAGTGAACCTGGAACAATAAAAAATGTCTCCCAAGCTGCTTGTAGAATTGATTGTCCAAGCTTTGACCCACTGGAAGCCAGAAATCTTCAATTGCCACTCAGGAAACCAGCATGGTGTCTATTGGTGAAAGTTCAGCATGCCTAAATTGCGTTTACAGAATCATTTTGTCAGAAAGCTACCAGCAAGTGCTACCCATAAGGCACTGCTTTCCTTCAGTGGGCTGCCCTTGTGCTGGCCCTGCATTCTAGACCCTATAAGGGGAGATGCCAGAGTGCAAAGCGCACTGCTTTGTGCAGAACAAATTATAAAATGCTGCTAAAACAGTTAGTTATACCACTTTTTTAAAGGCTATAGAAATAATAAGAGCATACAAATAGCATGAGCTCTAGTGTATTGTACAACACAGCAACTCCTGTACTCCTCAGGATCATTCTGTAATGATATTCTGCAATGATACCATTACATTATTACTCTGTATTGTTAAAGAATATGAAAATAAATATTCATTTGCATGAAAAATTCCTCCAATTTTTTCTTCCTTGTGCAAATTTGCCTATGAAATTCCCATCTTTCGTTGAGATCAGTGTATCTTAGTCTATGTATTATTATAACTCTTTAGGCTTGCTGATGCTATGACGAGGAATAGCGTATAATTGCTCTTCAGAAATTATTCACAAGTACAACACATTTTGTTATGAAGCAAGTTTGTAAAGTGTGTTAAGCAGACATGCTTCTAAAACAAATGGTAGCAATTATTTTCATCCTTACAACTTCTCTGCATTGGCAAGAACAAAAAGAAATGTCACATGTCAGAATCCTTATAAAGCTCCTACTCATAAAACAAACAAACAGCAATACAATGTATCATTTGTGGCCCTAAAATGTCCAACATACATATTTGTACACTATATCCAAAATAATTTCCATAGAATTGTTCAAATAAGTTATTCTGCTGATTTAATGTTGCATTTTTATCAATCTTATATTGTAGCATCACAGTTAAAACATCAACCGTTAGGACATCCTAACTTCACTGACAACTGAACTTGATGATGAAATATCTAATAACTGATAGTCAAAACCCCCTACTATATATTTTATAAAAGTATTTCAAACCCAATACATGAAAGTTTTATAAGGATAAATGTTTTTGTTAACCCATTACTAAAAAATAACATGCCTACTCTTATGCCAATGACTTTACATGCATATTTCGAAGGGCTTATGTATCTCCTACACCAAGTACTCTGATGCATCAGTTATATGAAAGGAACAAAATTTTAAACAGGGAAACCAAAATCTCAGTAGGTTTCCTTTACTTATGTTTAAAAAATGTATTTCTAAAGGTTTTAATAAACAGCAAACACCATAACATTATCAATAACCATTACTACTAAAGGTAGGACTAAACCCTTTATTCCAATACTTGCTAACTTTATGAATAATGCTGTTGTGGTCTGGAGGACTATCCATATGCATGAGTTAAGTATGTACAAAAACATCAATAAGATCAAGGTCATAACTTATTGAATGAGCCTTTTCCTCAGTTATTTTTGGACAACAAGCACATTATGCTAAAGCCTGAGTTGTGTCTGCTATATTTGCTGATGGACTCCAAGCCAAATTTTGCTAAACCTACAAAACAGGCTTAGGCTGGCCTTGTACATTTAGCTGGAAGAGTCTGCAACAGTTCTTAGTTTATCTGAAAAGACTGCCTGTCCTTAATACAGGGATTAAAGTAACATCCTTTATTGCATGATTTGCAATATTGTGTTTGAAATCTCTGCAGGATCAACCAACCTGCTGAGCATAATTTCAGAACCTAGCAGTACCATTAAAAATAAATGTTCTATTGACTGTTCTACAAAATTGCCATTACAACAAATGACAAGAATCATCCCCCAGGGCTACCCTAAAATGTCTGATCTCTGTCCCACTCTATGTTGAATCTATGCTGAATTGTCTGATGTTTGAAGAATATGCAAAAAAACCCACCTCCCTGACTTTCTGCATTTAAGCCTTTGAAATGAATTCTCAGGCAGTGAAAAGAAAATATGCCCCTATGCTTTGCTTTATCAAGTCATATTACTTCTCCCCTTAACAACAATAATAAAACAATGCAACCATGATAACCTAGAGAGAGCTCTTGTGTTAAATGTATGTCTGAGTCTTTCTTATGGTGTGATTTCTTGACCTTCTTCCAGGTCTCTCTTGTATGGTGTGTCACTAATTATTTTCATCTTTTCCAGCTTGTCTCTTCCACAGACTATCAAGTTAGTGAAGTGTTTATTTTTGTTCACTATATGAGCCATTGATATATGGAATTGGTAGCTAGAAATATATAAATGCCTGGAGTTCAAATCCATTCTTGTATTTGACCTTCATAATGTGAACAAGTAGATATAGTTAAAGTTGATGAACTATACTGAATGAATTATGCTTAGACAAGTTACTAGATCTAGGAAATGCTTCATTTTCCTTGGATTTTATGAGTATTGTTCTGTGCTCTTTATGCTTATAATTCTCAGCAGTTTTGAGAATTAAGTGTATGTACAGCCATATTTTTCAATTATACAGCTCATCTAACTGAGGATAGGAATACATGAGGACCTAAGAAGCAGGAAAGATTTTTCTACAGTAGTGTTCTCCATATCACAATGATATCCCACTGAAATCTTCATCTCACTTTTCCCTCCTCTCTTTATGTTATTGCCACAGGAGTGCAGCTATGCTGGGAGAAAGACTTTGTAACATTGTCTTACTCCAGCCCACATCACTAGGATGAATTGTGCCAAATTTGCAGAAGATGGTTGTGGCTCAGATTCTCAGAGGGACGTCAGAGAGATCTCTTCCGAGGGATTTCCACTTAGAAGAACACTGCCCAAAAGGAAAAGTTATTTACACGTCAGGGAATTGACAGTTTAGAGGTAAATTAAGGTAACATTGCAAAACTTTCCTTAATATAAATGAGGGGAGCCTGCCCCCCGATACTACATTTTGTGTGGCTGCCACTGTTCCCCAGGTAGAATTTAGGCAGACTCTAGGTTTTGAGGTCCAAATTTGGATTCTTAACATTACTTCTCACAACTCTCCTGAAGACCTGGATTTTGGTGATTATATTTCATCACCTAAATTTCCTTTTCTTGGACATGTGTGGCAGAGCCCCAATGCTGAAATGGCTGAACAGCCCATTTCCTTCAGCATGCCGAGCCTTGTGAAATGAGCAAAGCGATGACTCAATCACCAAGCCATCAGCTTGGTTGAGTGAGGGGCCCATCAGTGCCCTGCGGTGGGTGGGTTGGGGCTCGCTGGAACTGGCTGTGTCCAGCATGGGGCAGCCCCGGCCACTCCTCACAGAGGCCCCTGCAGCCCCCTGCCAGCCACTGCGCAGCTGCACCCGCTAGAGTGCTTTTTTCTGCAATTTATTTGTGCTTAAATCAATGTGTTAAATATATATACTTAAACTCATGTTCTTGTACTAAACTTAAAGCTGGCATAAAGTTCTGTAAAAATAGGAATATGATGGGTTGTGGAGTGGTTAATCAGTGAATGATCTATGAATAATTTGTTTACGATTGTTTGCAGTATTTATGCGAAAGTGCACACATAGGGGAAATAGTTCCTAATATTCAATAAGTACACTTGTTTGTTACCCTGAAGTTCTCAACATATTAAATTTTAAAATATGCACAATTTTATATTTTGTGTAAGTTTTAAAACTTACACAAATGAAATGTAATATTTCATAAGTTTGAAAACATACTGTTACTATTCTGCTTTGTACCTGAAGTCTGTATTGCTGGCTTTATCTCATAAAAGTGGACTTGTTTTGTATGGAGAGAGACAAAGAAATAGTATCAGTCAAACATAAACCATAAATATACTTAGTTATCAGTGATTTGTTTTGTTTAACCTGCTACATCTGCCCAGAGTGCCCAAGACTGATATGGAATTGGCACTGGTGTGGGGCGAGCAGCACTATTCACCCACAGCACTCCACATGGGAGGAACAAAGTGGCTCCAAGTGACCTGAGCATAAAATCCAGAGTGGAGGACAGTGCCATGCAGCTCACACCATGTAATCCCTCTTCCCTTATTTTTCAGCCCTCTGCCGCATGGAGAATGGCAGTCCTGAGCTGGTCATCTTTCAGCAGTACCTTCACACTTACCTGTTTCTCTCACTGTTTCTTCACACCTTCTTCTAGGTTCTTGCCTGTGGCTGCCTCAATGCTCCAAGACTTCACTTCATTGGCCTATTTTTCTGTAACAGGTAGCTCAACAGAAAGGCAGCTGAGTTACAGAATATACTCTTTCAAATCCTGAAAATATCCACACCTAAACTGATACTTATCACCCCCAGACTCATCCATGTCATTTTCTCTTGTTCCACACTGTCTGATCTCCATAGGTACTTCAGTAAGCAATTACTTCCTTTAGGACTATTTGTATAAGTGGTGACTCATCCTTACTTGTTATGATCTCATTAGATTTTTTTCAGATCACTGAGGTAGCTACCTTCCTGCCCTGCAAACTGCAGGTGCTGTTGAATATGAAAATCTTTTTTTTTAATATACATGGACAAAAAGGAAGTATTTCATTACTAATGTAAGATGTAGCAACACCTATGTGGTTATATTTCTTGAAGCTTCTTATCTGATATACTGTCTTAGTTCATCGTCACCCTTTCATCCAGAAGTGGCTCTGTGATGCAAAATCACAACCAACTCTTGAGTTAGGCAGTAAAATTACACATTATTCTAGCATTTTGCCATATACCTGAAAAGTTGATTGTGATTTTACAATTCTGGATTGGTTGTTTCCCTTGTAAGCTCTTTTTGGTTTTCAGAAGTCATATTAATAATTTTCTCCTTGCCTGTGATAAATAAATGCATATTTAATCTTCATGTATAAATAACGTGCTCTTCTGAATGTGCCAAACAAAATGTGATGAATGATAGGGGCATTTTCAGTCTCTCCTTTAGATTTCCTTGTGATGCTAGTAAACAGAAGGAGAATTGAGTCTCAGTCCCTAGGGATGTGTTACTGCTGTAATGAAATTAATAGAGCTGATAGAATGAATGATTCATGATGCAGTATCTCTTGACAAAGCTTCTCAAAATAGTCCAGTACAGACCAGCTAACATCTGGTTAGGAACTGGAAATCACTGCCCCATGTTTTTTTTTTCTTTTTTCTTTCTTCCAGTTAACTGCCGTTATTAATCATATAATAATGAATAATAACTGTCCTATGTCCTCCCCTCTAACAAAATATAACTAAGGAGGGATTGTGGAGTCAAAACAAACGAACAAAAGAAGATCATAGAATCGTTTTGGTTGGAAAGGACCTTTAAGGTCGTCAAGTCCAACTGTTAACCTAGCACTTTCAAGTCCACCACTAAACCATGTCCCTAGGCACCACGTCTACACATCTTTTCAATACCTCCAGGGATGGTGACTCAACCACTTCCCTGGACAGCCTGTTCTAATGCTTGACAACCCTTTCCATGAAGAAGTATTTCCTGATATCTAGTATAAACCTCCCCTGGAACCACTTGAGGCCGTTTCCTCTTGTCTTATCACTTGTTACTTGGAAGAAGAGAGTAACACCTGCCTCACTGCAACCTCCTTTCAGGTAGTTGTAGATTGAGATAGGGTCTCCCCTGAGCCTCCTTTTCTCCAGGCTAAACAACGCCAGTTCCCTTAGCCACTCCTCATAAGACTTGTGCTCTAGACACTTCACCAGCTTTGTTGCCCTTCTTTGGAAACACTCCAGCACCTCAATGTCTTTCTTGTAGTGAAGAGCCCAATACTGAACACGGTATTCTAGGTGCGGCCTCACCAGTGCTGAGTACAGGGGCACAATCACTTCCCTAGTCCTGCTGGCCACACTGTTTCTGATACAAGCCAGGATGCTGTTGGCCTTCTTAGCCACCTGGGCACACTGCTGGCTCATATTCAACCTCTATCAATCAACACCCCCAGGTCCTTTTCCACCAGTCAGCTTTCTAGCCACTCTTCCCCAAGCCTGTAGCGTTGCATGGGGTTGTTGTGCAGGACCCAACACTTAGCCTCGTTGAACTTTATACAGTTAGCCTCGGCCCATCGATCCAACCTGTCCAGATCCAAAATATGAGGTGCAGAGCTTAAAGAGGCCATGGCTCTCTGCTGGGTGGATACCACTGCTTCCTGATTGAGCTGGCAGAGCTTCAGTGCCTTTCCTGCATGCCCTTGCACGTGAACTGCTGCTCCGCACCCTTGCTGATGCACCACGCCCTGTTTGCCTGCCTTGGTTGCTGGTGCTCCCTAAGGGCTTCTTTTATATAGGGGGGGGGCCCTTGGCTGACGTTACTGCTGACCCTGCCCAGATCTCGTCAGCCGCTGGCATGAGCTGCTTACTCCTGGCGGCTCTCTCGACTCTCCCTGAGGTTGCCTTCGTTTGGGAACCCCCACTGGGCGCTGTGCTGGAGCATTCCACTGCAGATTGTGCCAGCACTGGAGCTGCTTGCCTTGGCAGAGAAAGAAAGTTTTTCTTACCTAGGAAAAACTTGTCATAAGAAAAACACCTTATGTTTCTAATTGAATGGGTGGATTTAACTTTTTCCAGTGAGCTGAAATATGCATACATGTATTTCCTCTACTCAGCACCTATGTGGTATACTCCAGGAACTTCTCATTTAAAGACCATTAGTAGTAGTAGCCACATGCTTTTTAACCATTGCAACTGTATCTACTCCCAGCACTTTAAATATAGTCTGCTTATCCATGACTCAGACAGTTCCAACCACAAGATTCATTACCAGGGCACTTGGGTTCCCCAGGTCTGCGATTTTCGTGTCCTTCTGGGTAGATAATAAACCCTGTTTGTTCTCAGAAAACTTGCAGCTCCCATAGAACCAAGAAAACTGCCCATGGAGAGTGAGGAAAAGGCAAGTCATTGCTTGCTTCTTAACGTGAAGATGCATCTCCCTACTTCAGTTCAATAATGTTTAGTACTTAATATGGTCTACCAACATAGCGTTGTTCTGGAGAACTGCTGAATCAGTCAGAGAAAACACAAAATAAGG
Source organism: Nyctibius grandis (assembly GCF_013368605.1). Taxonomy (NCBI): domain Eukaryota; kingdom Metazoa; phylum Chordata; class Aves; order Nyctibiiformes; family Nyctibiidae; genus Nyctibius; species Nyctibius grandis. The sequence continues at coordinate 14,491,002 of NC_090659.1, read as the reverse complement.
CAAGGGTGTGCTTTAAGAAGTGGTCACACAGGAATCTGGATATCAAACTGTCATAAGCATGTTGGAACATATCCCAGAATTGCAAACTACAGTTAAAAAAACCCTCTATGTATATTATGATAATTGTATTGCTGATTTTACTTTGACTTCCTATGGTAGCCTACTGGTCATCAATCAAGCGGAAAGTTGATTGCCAGATACAATTATAGATGAAATGAAAGTAAATGAGATAATCTTGGTTTTAAGTTGGTTTAATTTCAAAATCTTTTGAAGACAAGAGAACTTCGGAGATACTGAATAAACTATTTAAATTATACAGCATTTTAGATTAAATGCATTAGATACATTAAATTATTCTGATCTGCATGCATTTAGGTAATGTCTGAATGGGAGAATGACACAGTTCTGGACCACTTCACCTGATTAGGAAAATTTACATTAGACTAAGTAGAGCTAATGAGAGACTTAAAGGTAGAGTCAGTCTCTACCAGTCTCCCTTAAGCCATCTGGTCAATCTATGTGTGTTCTTAAATTTACTGTTCTGTTAGTTTATCCAAAAGAAGGTTAAAAAGGTAATTTAGTAGAGTCATCAGTAATTGAAAAGATTTCTAATAGAACAGGACACTTGAATTAACCAGACCAAAGAAATGCAAGGTTCAGTGCCTGAAATTCAAACCTATATAAGCTAAGACTGGAAAAAGGACATATGTTATTATTCACATAGTGAAGATACGAAATAACTGGAAGAATTTGTAGGGACATGGTGGTCACTAGTCTTTAAATTAAGATTGTATACGTTTCTACAATAAATGTCTTAGCTCATGATTATTCATTAGTCACTAGAAAAGCTGAAGTTGTGATAGATTTATTCTATAAAAGATTTAAACAGTTCTATTAAAAATATACATATTTAAATGTTTTGAAATATTAGTTGTAAGATATAAAGCTATTTATAAATCAGAATTGGCAGAAGTGGTGCAAAGTATTCTATCAAAATCGAAAATATTTTTACTACCAATAGTCTTAATATGCAGCCTCCTCTCTCTCCTCCTGTGCTCAACAGAGAGTTGGTACCTGGATCTGCTTCATTATTCTCCTGCTGTCCACCTTCATGTAGTCACAGCTGGGATCGAGTACCTGCAAGCCTGATAATCAGGAAGTTGTTCCCTCTGCCCACTCTCACTGACAAGTTTGATCTCATTTAGCTATGCTTTTGCTAACAGTCACATGGATCCTTAGGCATGATGGAGATGTGTCAGTTAACTAAAATGAATTTAGTGTAGGTACAATCACGCCAGTACTTCTGCTGGTCTGTATGTTATTTCTGTCTCTCTCCTGACACATAGTGACCAAAAAAGATGATATGAGATGGCATGGGTTTCTTTTTATTTTTTCCCCCAGCAGTTAGGTAACCGTTAGAAAGTGTAGAACTGCTCATATGAACTGTGTGAAAAAATGAAGAATGAATGTATTTTAACTGATGTATCATCCCAGCAGGGATATTGAACATTTTCTGTCCCTGTGTATATTTGAGGCGCTATGATAATCATAGATGTTATCCTTTAAATGCAATTTTATAACTGTTTAGAAACAGCATGTAGTAAATTTTTGGCAAAATAAAGTTCTTCAAGCCTCAATGGTTTACATTGTTTGTTTTTAAAAAGGTTGCTTCTAATTGAAGACTTTTGATGTTAACATTACTGCTCCATTAATAACAGTGGTAGCACATAAATAAACACTGGGAGAATTAAGGCATAAAGCTTAAAATTGACAGTAAGTTCTCCGTCCTGAACATGCTAAGAAAAATGCTCAGTGATGTTTGTTGTCAAATCTTTGCTGTTTTCGAGTGTATAAAAGCTCACGATCAGTATGGAAAAGTTTAGCACAAAAAAACCCTATTTTTTAAAGCCAGATCAGCACCATGATGCAAACTAGTTGCCATTCCATTGAAGTACCACAGTAGAACTTAATTTCAAAATTACTTTCTCTTTGCTTCTTGTGTTTTTGTATTTTAATTGTAAACTTGTTTGAAGTTCCTCATTAGGTAGTAAGCCCTTTGGAGTTGGGACAGTGGTGAAATGTGCTGTATCTATTATTAACTTTTAACAAATGCTTAGCATTAAGTGACATCACCTAGTTGTCATCTTCAAATAATAATGTAATATAATGGTATTGCTCTTTGAGGAACTTTGTTCTGTAAAACTTACACTGTGTAGAATAAAAGGAATGTACAGCTTACAATGTAAATAATTATTAAAATGATATTGCATGTGCAGACAACATGCCCATAAAATCTTATGATTATGCAATATATAGCATGGCAGGATGGCCTGTAGCTCTGTCATTTAACCTGTTTTTAAAGATCTCCCAGCAATGAAGAGTCTAACTTACACTTGTAATGGATGCATTTAGTATCATCAGTTTTGAAGTTTTCCTTTCAAAGTAACATTCAGCCTAAATCTCTCTTAATACTTACACAGCCAGAACTTCTTGTCCTGTCTTCTAGAGAGTTAAATAAAATATTATTCTTTTCCTCTTCTCATCAGTTTTTAAAGTATTTGAATATTGTTTGTCTCATTGTCCTCTTCTGAAGAGCAAGGAATCCAACTTTCCCAACATTTCTAAGTAGGATTCTGTAACTTGCTCGAATATTCTGAGCAACAAACTGTCTTCACACCTCTTGTGATTCTTGCCAAAGTGCTTGTGCCTGCCAAAGGAGATTTCTTTCCAGTATTAGGGTATCTGTCTTTAAACCAGTCCTTGCAGCTCAGTGGAAAGCATGTACTCCAGCTATGAATCCTGTTTTTGCTAATAGCCATTATGACTCATCATCCATTGTTCTTGTAGGAACAGCATAGCTAGTTTTCTTCAAATAACTTCAGGACCAGGATAATTACATGACTTTTAAAACAAAGGGTAAGTCTAGTTTATTCTCTCAGAGTAAACATTTGATTAAGGTTTTTGTAATCTGAGGCACAAAAAGCAATAAAATGCAGTGTAAGTAGTGTCCTGAAGCTTGTCTCTGTCACCAGGAGTTACTGGAGAATCTCAACAGTTGTTGCTGACTGCAAGTTGATTGTCTTACAGACATCCTGCCTAAAGAGCAAAGCCCGAGACACTACCTCTGCTCTGCATGTAGACTCTCATTTATACTTTTGAGATACCTGGCGAGTATAGCAGCAACTTTTTTTGCAGGGTTGTTCCATCATTCTTATGAAAATAAGTGTTTTCATCAAATGCATTGTATATCAGGGTTTTCTTTCAATGAAAACACGAAAACAAACACTGCTCTTTAGGACAGGCTTATAGAATACTCATCATAAGATTTATGTGAGAATAAAAAAGTATGAAAAATACATTTCAAAGCTCAGATTTCCTTTTTAGTCTTCAGAATTCCAGTTCATTTAACACTAATAAATATAAATGGGAAGTGAGAGATTCTCTCTTCTCCTTAAGGACTGGCTGAGTCGCTCCACCTTAGTTGTGCACATTGTTACCCAGTCTATCTAGGTCAGATAACTCCTTCCTGCAAGTTAAAATATTTCATAAAAAATATATCTCGGGAAAAAAAAATGGTACCTGTCTTATTAATGCTACAAACACATGTTGGTGTCTCACATTCACAGGAACTCAGCAAAGCATGACATTATCTCCCCACCACAGTTGTTGTAGGGACATGCAGTCATATTTGCCAGATTATAAGCACTCTGCCTTAATTTTGTTCATAATGGTTCTTGTGCAGTGTTGAGCCAAAACCTGACTTTCTGTAAGTACAGAAATGCTATTTACTTCTATTATAATGCATGGGATTGGAATCTGCAGCATAGTGCCCTATAGTGTTGGACATCTCCAGAGAGCCACTTGCCTTGCTCTTTGGCTGTTACATTCAGCAAAGGTCACCTTTCACTGCCCTTTCTCCTCATGCCACAGCTGTGTCAGTTGTCATCTCTCCTTAAATGACACAAGTGAATCTCCTCATAGAGCATGTGAGATAGGGGATTATCCATCACCTTTCATGGCAGAGCCACAGTAAAAGCTGAGGGGCTCAGTACCAAGAGAAGAACAATAGATGAGGTAGCAGTGATAGCTATGATTTGAGTGCATGAGAAATGACACTGAGGAGTACAAAAAGCATCAGCAGCTTGTGAGACTCTCTGCAGGAGCCCACCACTTCCCTGTAACACTGCAGGAGATGCTGTCAGTCAAGCCATCTGAAAATCTTATCCCTCTTACATCTTGAACATTGCCAAAGCTGGATTTTTTTAGTGTGATCTATGTGAAAGGGCAGGACCTGAAATGATAGTCATACCTGGCAGGGTGTCTTAGCTTGGACCCAGCAGCTTCTATGGCATGAGAGAATTAAGCTTTTTTTTTTTTGTCTGAAACCAGCAAATCAATCAAATCTGGCAGGTTTAAATTTAAGCATTCATATTTAAGTTACCAGATGCCCTATCCAACATTAAAAGTCTCTTTGGTCTTGGTATATAAACACCCATCATCTGCTCTTTTGGCACTGACAAACTAGCCTTTAATTTCTTTTTTTTTTTTTTTTTTCCTGCAAGTTCATTGTTTGTACTTTGCCCTGGAGATCACAGAAGTATGAGATACTTCCCTTGAGGAATCACACTGAAATATTTAAGAAGCTTTACTTCCTCCCTCCAGAAACCCATGCTACTGTAAGAACATTTCCCATTACACTGTTGCTTCAGGGTTTTAGATTTTGTTTTAGGAAGATATTCTATGACTATTACTCATTCTCTGTTTCTAAGTTAGATGTATCCTAAAAGACATGCCTTTTTTAAAGCTTTTTTAAAGCTTTTTTAGCTTTTGTTGATATGCAGGGCATACATAAGTGCTATGAAAATAATGACTGTGTTCATGATTTGTGCTAATAATTTACTATGATCACAGACATTCAGCTGAAGAACAGTTGACTCTCCTTTTGCAGACAATCAGAGAAAAACTATCTAGACATTTGTTTAAGAGACCAAGATATAGTTAGACAACCATTTCTGTATATCTAAGGTTTAAGATTTGCTTTTGCTTATCTCTTCCTTTTCTGCAACTGTTAGACTTCCTCACCAAATCCTGTAGTAGGACAAACCTAAGACAGTTGTGCTGGGTTCACCCCTGCACAAACTGCAGCAAACCTGCTGCATCATGGGCTTCTCTCTCCATGGGTTCACAGGTCCTACCAGGAGCCTTCTCCAGCATTGTCTTCCCACGGGGTCACAGCCTCCTTCGGGCACATCCACCTGGTCCAGCGTGGGGTCGTCCACGGGCTGCAGGTAGATATCTGCTCCACCATAACATCCATGGGCTGCAAGGGGAACAACCTGCCTCACCATGGGCTGCAGGGGAATCTCTGCTCTGGCACCTGGAGCACCTCCTCCTGCTCCTGCTTCACTGACCTTGGTGTCTGCAGGGTTGTTTCTCTCACATATTCTCACTCCTGTCTTCTGACTGCTGCAGGTGTTGCACAGTTTTTTCCCCCCTTCTTAAATACGTTATCACAGAGGTGCTACCACTGTTGCTGATTGGCTTGGCCTTGGCCAGTGTGGGGTCCGACTTGGAGGTGACTGGCTTTGGCTCTGCCGGACATGGGGGAAGCTTCTAGCAGCTTCTCACAGAAGCCACCCCTGTAGCACTCCTCACTAACAAAATCTTGCCATGTAAACCCAATACAACAGTGGAAAGGAGTAAGCAAGGTGATGACTTTGATAACCTTTATGTCACATTTTCCAAAGCTCCCAGTCTTGAGAGCATGTGCAGTCATTCCCAAATTGTCATTGCCAGCCTACAAGCACAGATGATAGTAAATGCAATGATTTTATTATAAATGATTACTTTAAAATCAGGTCTTCTCAAATGTGTACAAATTGATACATGACACAATTCTTTACAAGTCTGATAAGTAACTAGCATTTCCATAATTAAATTTTACATTTTGAATCCTGGTCTTTCCTTAGGGAGTCTTGCTGTCTCATGACTCTTCTGAAGTGTCTTCTTAACAACAAAAAAAAATCTGTTTTATTAACACTGTACTGTACTTGTCTTACTCTAGCACTGCAATCCTTATTCAGGCACACTCCAATGGCCTCTAAAGCACATTGTTTTTTCCATTGAAGAAGTGTTGCTTCTGTGATATCTGTATGAGGAAAATGAGATGTTTTTCTACAATTTGGTCTAATGAAATACCTAAACATATTTCACTTCAATAATAGTTCGGCTTTGATTAGCATCTTGGCCACCATGATACATGGAAAATATTTGTGGGTTAGCAGTGCTCTCTCTTAGGGTCCAAGCTATATAGACACATTATTTATTTTGTAAGGTGACACTTCCTTCTCTTCTTTGACAAATCATGTGATATAGCAGGGCATCTTATGATACTGCTTGCATCATAGAAAAATGACTCATGAGCAACAGACATTCAAATTGTCCAAACTCTTGTTGTGGTGTAATATCAAGCAATTTATTTTTGAACTAATTCAGAGCACAATTCTAGTCAAAGTTTCTGAGATGGTATTTCTGCCCCGTTTTTCCCTGTTTTCATTTAACTTAAATCATGAATATAGTGAGAAAAAAAAACAAACCCAAACCAATCAGCCTTTAAAATGCTTGGTTTGTCTCTGCTGTCTTGCTCTAGGCTCTAGCTGAAAAATTAAAGCACGAAGTCTTCTGAGGAATTTGTGTTTGTAATGATTTCTGTGCGTAGGTAACAGGAATTTAAAGAAAATATTGAAATCCCTTCAGGAACCTGGTCTGCTAAAACAACGATATTAAAAAATAGGAATTGTTACCAGTAGAGGGCCTACTAAAGGGAGAGTATCTTTTTCTTTAAAATATTGTCAAAACTACTTTGGTATATTTGAAGTTCAATCAAAACACTATAGCTGTGATTTTTTGGTTGGTTGGTTGGTGTTGGTTTTGTTTTCTATGTTTGTGTTGGTCTGTGTCAGCAACCCAACAACTAAGCCTGTGTCCTGGTTTGGCCTAAACCAGGCCGATTTTCCTTTCAGTGATTTTTACTTTCAGCTAAGTCTCCTCTAAGTAACTGCACTTTCTGAAACTAACTGCATGTTTTGCGGACAGTGTCTGCTTCCAGGAATGATAACGCTCGAAGTTTGTAGTTATCACTGAGGCACCGGTAGGGATGTTGTGCAGAAAGGCTCTTGCTGTACTTGTTCTTGAGAGAAACCAAGGTCACTGCTGAATTCCTCACTGCTTACGAGTGAAGAGCCGAAGGGGGGTCGCAGCTGCAGGGGGGAGTGGACAGGGCAGGTGACCCAAAATTGACCAACGAGGGTATTCCATCCTATACACGTCATTCTCAGTATAAAGCGGGGGGATCACGAGGGTCTCGCTCTCTTTCTGCTATGGCCGGTGTCCAAGGAGGACTCCGTCTGTTTTCCTGCTGCCCCCGATCCCGATCCGTGCGTTCCTGAATCCAGCTCTCGACCGTCGCTAGGCCCAGCCTGGGCCTTCCCGGAGCCTGCCCTGCAGTGCCGGTGGTGACGTGGCTGACTTCAGGGGAGCTCAATCTTGGTTTTGTATATATATTTGTATATATTTGATTATTTCTATTATTATTATTATACTCTTTTCCATTATTATAGTTTATTAAAACTGTTTTAACTTTCCAACCCGTAAGTCTCTCTCCCTTTTCCCTTTCCCTTTCCCTCTGGGGGGAGGGGGGGGGATAACAGAGATCATCTGCCGCAGGTTTAATAGCCGGCCCAGCTTTAAACCGTGACAGCCTGCTTTCTATATATGAATGTAACCATCTTGAACAAACAAGGTCCCTTCAAGACTGTTATGTTTTAGAAGAGCCAAAAATCTGTATGGTGAAGAACAGGGTTTAAAGGAAAAGAACAGCCACTTACCATTTTTTACTTGAATAAAGATGTCAGGATGGATCCCTCTGTGTTAACCCTCTTCCCTCCTCAAGTAAAGTGCCTCTGAAATTTATTCCAGAAACTACAATTTTTGCAGGAGGAGCTATCTAAAGACTCATAAGTAAGATCATAGATGACTATGGTATACTTTTTAAAGATATTAATTTCATCCTGGCCAAATATTCCCTTGAGAAAGTAAATTCCTGAATTTAAAAGAAAGGATGAGTTTGGCTGACGATGTTTTGTTAGCCAGGTTGTTTACCTTCTGGATCATCTGTTGCCTTCTATGTGACTTAAGACTATGTTAACTGATCAATGTTTATGTGTATCTGTTGCTCAACAGATGTCTCAGACACTAAGGTCCCCCCTGAGTACAGTATTTGTATGTGCAAACATTCCCAGTTGCAGAAGTATACTTGTTCTGAAATATGAGGTAAATTAATGCTAACTCCACCTGCGCATACTAAAAACATTATACTTGTTCTATACAAAATGTTCAAGTTAACCAAAAGACACGAGTAAAAATGAGTGACATACAAAGTTATTTTTCTGGTCAATATTTCAGAAGAATAAATCTCTAAGGAACAATAAATTAGATGTTTTTCTCAATTTTAAGGTTTTTTACATTTTTTACTAGAAAAAAGACTATATCTATGGAGGGAACGGCCAACAACATGAACATGAGAGATCAGTCTTGTGAGTATAGGCTTTACACAGTAAAGAATCTTCAGTTCTTCACTTCTGCAAGCCGCTGAGAAATATGTACTATCTTGAAATCTCATTAGGAGATTTAATTTTGAGTTTCTTCAGCATTTAGCAGCCCACAGAAATAAATCAATTATTTGAGAGATTTTTTTTGCATCCAAGTTAAAAGAAAATAACGTATCTTTTTCCACTAAATGAAAGAAATGGAAAACTACAACTAATTCACTGTATCGTAATTGATTTATGAGGTTCTAATTTAATGTAAACACAAAATACTAAAAGGTGAGAAACCTACATAGTTTTCCAGCTGCTATTTATTCAGTTAAACTAATTGACCATGAATTTGTTGGTAGTTGAGCTTTGAAGTGGGACAAAACCAGACCACAGGTACATACTATTTTAATGAACAGTGATGTGTGAAACGAATCATAGCCTTGTCAACAGGATAATAGTGAATTATATCCCAGTCATGGTTGAGAGAACATGACAAACATGCTGGGTGTACCTTGCAAAAGCTGCTAAAGGTTTCTCAGTTTGATATTTCTATGTGAAAACTGTAGAATGAAGAGACTCTACAAGTGCTCATTAATCAGGCATAACAAATGTAGCTTCAACACAATATTCTTGTACTCTTGAGATTTTGCGAACATGGGGCAAGCCTTTGACTGACTTCTGTTTGTCTTCAATAACTGTAACAGCCAGTTCTTTCTCTGATATATGTTTATACTAATAGAATTTTCCTGAGCATATGGAAAAAGGACAGAAATATCTAAATGAAAAATGAGAACTATTGTTGCCTTATTTGGAGATTTTAATTTTTTTTAATATTTGCTTAGGAATCTTGGTAATTTCTTTTCAGGAGTGCTCAATATTAAAACATAAATCTATTGCTTTATCATTGTTACAAATGTTGCCTGAAACTAGTTAAAATTTAGAAATAAAGATCAGAGACAGTTGATCGACTCATTTTTGTAAGATGTTAGGGTTTTGCTCATTTTGTTAGTTTTTTTGCTGTTTGTTCAGTGAGGTACTGCCTTCGGACTTTAAATTAGCAACCCCTTTCTTTAAAAATTATACTTCTGAAAATATTCTGGTTCATATTCATTCCGTAATCCTTTATAAAAGAACATAGATTTAGACAAGCTTTTGGAAGTAGAATAATGAGCTCCCCTCATGTCTATGCCCAGGAAAAGACTGTATACTTCTGTTATCTATCGACAGTCATGAAAAAAACAAATCTTCACCCAACTGTTCTATATGCAGCTCTGTTTTATTATTAGAAAAGTAAATTATGGTAGATATTGAGAAAGCTAATCTTTAAATAAAATATTAAGTACAAGCAACTTATTGGAACACATTTGGTTACACATGGATTTTTACGACTGCTTAGAATTGATATATTTTAATTTCTTATGCTGTCACACCCTCTTAAAATGATTATTCTGAGGCTTTCACTTTTACATTAGACATGACCTACTTCTTATTAAGATGAGTACTTTGGGTATAAATATCTGGCGCCTATTTCACAAGCCTTATTCTCATAGAATAATAGGCGTTATCTAGATACTTTCAGTAAAGCTTTTCCTCTTTACTTCACTCTGCCTAGGTGATTAAAAGATTTTATTATATTTTTCAGGGAGACGAGTTGGGGGAGGAAGGATTTGTTAAGGAGTCCATACTGTCCTTCGGTGAGATAATTAATCTCTAGAATTCTTCACTGTTTGTCTTGGTTGGATCACTAAATATGTGCTGTACTGCAGTGGAAGAAAAGGAAAAGTAACAAAATCAGCAATGTGCTGCACATAGTATGAATGAGAAAGTAAATAATAAAACCTTAGCAACTGCTGCCATCTGGATAGGAAACACATCGAGGAGCTTGCAATCACTCTTGTTAGTAAGGAAATACAGAAGTCTTGACATCTGAAACAGTGACTATGTGTCATATCCAGGTATGCTTTGAGATGCAGAGGAGTATAGTGTTGAGCTTAAGATGACCGGAGAAGAATATAATCACTAACAATTCTATATAGGACCAACACTTTGCTTTGCCAATTCCTGCTGAAATACATACTGTGTTCATTGTCCCAAAGACCTGCTGATGGAGGCACAAGTTTGCAGTTAACTAAATTGAGAATAGCATTTGATAAATCTAGATAAGTGAAATTCCCATATAGAAAACTCAGCAGGTTTAAGACAAATCTAACAGTCATTCTTTCAACTGAGGCTATGTCATTATTTTAATTTCTGAACTTTCAGGTTTTTCTTTGCTCTTCCCATTGCTGAAATAAGACTCCTGATGGTCTGGCTTCTCTCCTTCTTGGAGAGTCTCCTGACTGCCTTTGTTCACACTCTGGCACCGCTTCCATTGAGTGCGTCTGCTGAAAGTTCATTTCTACTTCTCAAGTATGCCTTATATCAGCTACAGATTCTCCTCTCCTGCCTGTTGCCTTCATATACTGTCACCTCACACTCCATTCTTGGATGCTTTTTCTGGGCTTGGAGCACAGCCACAAATCAAACCTAAGCAAGCAAGGTAGTGGCCATGAATAATAGAGGAGGTTGCAGCATGACCTAAAGCTATTGAATAATATATAAATATATTGAATAATAGCTTTGGATCAGAAGTTCCTCCTGGATTACAACTACTTTAACAGTAGAGTGATATTCTGAATAAGCAGGAACTGCCTTCAGCAAGACCCGATACTGGGTAAATAACAATTGTAATTTTATCTGGATTTTTTATCAGGTGAATGTTAAGTTAGTTTCATTAGCTTTTTTTAGTCCTCGCAGCATCAACCAACGATGATTTAGAAGAATTAAAGTGAATGTAGAGGAGGAAAAAAAAAGGGCAAATAATAAAAAAGCAAGCATGAGTTGGCCCAATTCAAACTAGTTTGTGTTTTTCAGTGTCTAGGGACTGTTGGTTGCAGAGTTGTTTACAGAGGTGTTTTTATTTTTAAATTCACAGTAAAAAAAGTACTTCTCCTGTAAGCAAGAAGATTTAAGAAACATACAGAGTGGCACATTTGATCTATTCACCAAAACTGAAAACACAAATCTCTAGGTATGTATTTTCCAGAGAGTTTTTGATTGATTCAGTTACGTAATTTCAAATAGAGATGAGAGAATTTCTGAACTGCAGGAAAGCTTTATTTCTGTATTATTTTAAATCCACAGGTGATCTATCAAAATAAAGAGAAGAAGTGTACTCTTCAAAAGAGTATCATTTGATGTATTTGGGATTGAAAAGGAAGAATTTTTTTTTTTAATACCATTCAATATTAAAACAGATTACCTTGTAGACAAATTTTCTGTTTTCTTAGTTGACGATAGCTGTAATCAGGGAGTAGATCTGTGAAGCTATTGATCTGGAAACCCTAACTTAGCTTGCAGTAGTTGTGTTAATGAGATACTAGGCAAAGATCACAAGAAATCTTGTTCCTTTGAACAGTGGCACAAAAGGTTATGAAGAAGTTACAAGCAACTATGAAGCTTTTCGACATAGTCCTGTGCTTTTTTCTTTCACAGCCATCTAATACTAGATAGTATATTATTTACTTGCAATTTTTATATCCGTTCTCACTGGATTTTGTTTCCTGATGTCTTAAGGCCCACTTTTATGCATCTTCAAGTGAAGACAACTAAAACATAGGACAGAAACACTTCTTTTACTTCTCTCTGATCTCACAGTGTACCTACAGTGTTTTTTATTTCCTCCCTCCCTCCCTCCCACTCTCCCTCTTTTTCAGAGATCTACAATTTCAGCACTTGAGAGGATGACTCAAAAAAGAGCTTCAGGAGTAGCAGAAATGAAGTTTTTTTAATCTAAGGGACAGAATCTGCTAAGAAAGAATGAATGCTTCATTAAAAAAACAGTTTTCATATAGCAACAGAACAGAGAGGAGTTATGGGCCCAATCCTGATGTGACTGAATGGAGAGGCTGAGTAGCTATTGACTTAAGCTTAGAGTAAGGTCAAGATCAGCATAGAGGAAGAATGTAATTTGGTGAACATGTGGCTTCGTGAACCAGTAAAACCAGGGAAGCAAAGAAGTAAGACAAAAAGCTCCACTTCATCATTCAATTGACAGTAATTGGTTACAAGGGTAAGTACATATGGGTACAGTATGAAGTTCTTTACATTGATGAAGTTTTCAACAGTTACTGTAGGGACTTTGTGATAGCAGAATTGAGCCTTGAATCAGCTGTAATTTAAGTTCTTATCAATTCTTTATAGGAAATAAAAGAAATTAGAAAGTTATTGGAGAAATTAAACAGAACAAAACTCTAGTGAACCAACATAATCTTTGAATAGTAAATTTGCTTGGGAATTCAAGCAATCTGTATTCCCAAAATACTTGTGCTGTTTTCCACAGGTACATTTGTTTTGTTATTACAGAAATGAATAATAGCTTTGCCTTGTCAGAAGCATGACATCTGGAATTTATAAAAAAAAGAAAATCCAGAAACATTTTATGTTGAAGTAGATATTTTACACACTTGGAATGGTGTCTGAGCTAAAAAATATGTGGAAATGAAATAGATCAACTATGTAAATATTTAGTTAGCTTTATTTACAGCTATATTACAGTGTGAGAACTATTACTGGTCCTCTCTGAGTAGTATTGACACTAAATCACTTAGAACATAACAAGCAAAGTGGCAGTGTAATTTTCTAGAACACTTAAGTCTACACAATAGCTGATGCAAATTATGCAGGACTCCACATTTGCCCAAATGCAAGGATCTTTTGAAATAACGTTACAGACAGCTCATTTTGCAGAGCAAGGACTTTGCGTTTACTTATTAAAAGAAATTTTCAAGAACACCATTGACAGTAGTAGGGCAAGACTTTGGCCCTTACAGACAATTCTTTTGAAAAGAACTTGCATATAGAGGCTTGGAAACATATTCTTCTTTCCTTAAATCAGGCAGATGTCTTTTATTGCCATATATGAAAGCAGAAGCAAACCTTCATATTTCAGCTTTTCTTTCAGCTTGATAGCTCCATTTAAATGGGATATATAATTGATATTTTCATTGTTTGTTTAATGTTAACTCAAAGTAAAAGTAAACATTCTTGTGTATAACATCGGCTTTACGGAAGAATAGCCTGCAAGCATTCTTGTAGCTATAGCAAGAACCCAGTCAGAACAAATGACTGGATTTCTGCCTTGCAAACATGTCGCTGTTCCACCCCCAAAGACTCAATCAATATACCTATCATTTTAATGATCACCAGGCCACATTCCATTTGATTGAACAAATCACCATAATTGTTTTGATTAGTTCTAATTCCTATCTAAATTAGTTAACACTGTCAGTAATTACCTTAATTTGTTATATTTTTCATTTGATTGCAACTGGTTAAAATTTCCTTTTAATGTTAAATTTGTATCCTTTTCTTTGACTTTTGCTTTTATTTTATTTTTCTTTGATTATACTTCTTTCTGCAACCCCAAAGTATCTTCTCTTCCCTCAACATTTTTCTCAAGCTACAGTAACATTGCTTCACTCTTCGCTGTCATTTCCAGTTATTTCATTGTGCCTAGTTAACTCGGATGGATGTTTCCTGCTAAAATTACCAGCCAGTGTCACTGCATAGCTGACTCTGTTCAGTGTTGAACTACCCTCACTGTGAAAAAATTCCTATGTTTAATCAGAATTTCCCGCATTGCAAGTTGTGCCCATTGCTCTTCTTCCTTTCAATATGTATCTCTGAGAAAAGTCTGGCACCATCTTTTCCATATCATCCCACTGAGTAGCTGAAGAGGTATTTGATCAAAATTAACCAATGCCAGTAGCAACGGATATTTTCAAAGAACTGCTTGTGAGCAATTTGCAGAAGTGCTTTGGGGAATATTTTTAACATTAAAATATACATAGAAGTAATCTTACAATTCCTTGAATGTATTTTTCCCCTAATTTTTGGAGAAATGTATTTGAATGTTTTGTTTAAATTATTTGCTCTATACATTTTGTAAGCATTTCTGTAAGACTGCTGCTTTTACAGCAGGAAGAGATCATATGTCAACAGCTTGCAGCTGCTGAATGCTAGTGCTCATCCTAAATATAATTTTAGAATTTCAATATTGAAACAAAAACAAAGTTTAAGAAGTGAAATGTGAGTGACAAGTAGTCCTTTAGATATGTATATCACAACTTAAGCAGCTTGCAATACTTAGCTTTGAAACAGAATGAATTGCAAGCTTGTTTTACATTCTTTGTGGTCTTCCTCCTCCTGTTATAGTGCATAGCTACCCAGTTTCATCAAGGTGGACACTGGACTAGAGCCTCCAGGAATGTTGCTCCATAGGTCAGTTGTGAGGTGAATGGCCCTGTAAAGTATAAAGCTTACCTATGAGGAATATGTTTCTGCCTGAAAGGAAAGAAAATATTGTTTCTCGGACAGCCAACATCACATTACTTTAGTTAATTCATTAAGAGATGTGTCTGAAGCTTGCATATTGCTCTCTCTTTTTCTCCAAGTAAGCACAGGAATGAGTCTTGAAACTTTCTTAATGTCCGTTCACAGTTTTAGATTAGACTTGCTGTGGATGGTGGAATTTGTTCACCTTTAGAAAATGAGGTAGGCTGAGTTTTGCCACAGTAACATATGAAAAGTGTTAAAATGTGTTTTCAGTTATGAGGAACAGAATTTAAGGAAATGATAGACAAGATTTCATTTACTATTCACTATATGGAGAAATTTGTATATGTACACATTGAGTATAACATCTGGTAGATCAAACTAGGTTTGTTTTGTTTGATTTTGCTCAAGTAAAATGATATTATTAGATACAGATGAGCATATTTCTAAGAAGAAAGTTGATCCTGTTTAGGTCCATAACTTTGTCATTTGCATTTTCTTGACATTTTCTGTACTGTGGTCACTAATTTCAGTAGTCCTAATTTATACAGAAATTAATTTTCATTTTGTTTCACACATACAGAGGTTAGCATCAGACTGTGCAATATCATGCGGTCATTTAAAAGTTGATAGGCTCTATGATGTCACATTATCCAGCTGTCTAGATTACTGTGAGACAGGTTTTAGTCTTTCCCAGTGTGCTTTTGCATTTTAATATCTGTTCCTCTTGCTTTATTTCTCTTAAATCCTTATATGGCCCTTATCATAAGAATATTTATGAATGAATATATATAGTCTCTCCCATTTTGTATTTTCTCCTACTAACTTGGTAATTTTTAAGACTGTTTTCTGATTTGATCGATTCTCTACCACAGACCAAAGTTATGCTGAACAGTAGAAGCCATCTCAGGCATGAAAAATCTCAAGTGAACAATCTTAGAAAATGAGTGACTTTGTTTAAAATGCAATAGATAAAATAGATTTGTTTACCAAGTAGAAACTTGGTTAGACAACAATTACCCCTGCTTTATTGTGCCAACTAGAGGCACGAGAATATAGCTGGGGACAGTAGGGAACAAGAAATCTGACAGTGCAAAGGTTGCTACAGTACAAGATAATATTTCCCTCCACTAGGAAATGCAATGCACTCTCTGAGGCACTTCTGGTCTGGCTAGGTAAACTATGTCAAGGAATATTTCGTGTTGCTTCAGTATTTATGTTGTCATGTCCAAAATTAAAACAATATATAATCCTGGAGGTGATGGCATTTTCTAGGGTGCAACAAGTATCACTGATGAAAGAGATGGCCAGCTATGTCTCCTCTAAGGTATATCACAGAAACACAGAACGGTTGAGGTTGGAAGGGACCTCAGGAGGTTTTGTGGTCCAACTCCACTGCTCAAGCAGGGACACCTAGAGCCAATTGCCCAGGTCAGTGTCCAGATAGTTTTTGAATATCTCTGAAGAGGGAGACTCTACAACCTCTCTGGGCAACATATTCCAGGACTCAGTCACCCTCAGAGTAAAAATGTTTCCTGATGTTCAGAGAGAACGTTCTGAGCACCACTGAGAAAAGCCTGTCTCTATCCTCTTCGCTCTCTCCCTTCAGGTATTTATATACATTGATAGGATCCCCCTTGAACCTTCTCTTTGCTGTTTTTTGTTCCTCCTGTGAGTTAGCAGGTACCTAAAAAATTGGTCACATTAACTGTAGCAGTTTTATTATCTTCCTTTTTTTTTTTTTCAAGTTCAGCTTAATAATTCTGTGTTAGTCACTACATGATTGAAGACTGACAAAGGAAAGTGTAATACTTCTGAGTGACTGTCAGATGACTGATGTCTATGTCTTCTGCTGTTTGCCTGAAAGTGCTAATGATGATTGAACATCATTGCCACACTGAGTCTTGTATGTGAACTCCTGAATGCTCAGCAGCTGGGTGGTTTGAAATTTTTATAATAAATATGTGATTATCAAAATAATGCAAAGCTGACTGATAACAATACTAGGCAGCGTGGGTTTATGAGTTCTATGTGGATATTAAATATTCTTTTAAATGTAAGTTTCATTGGTAGCAGCAATAGTGTAATTTACCACTTCCATTTCTGTAAACTGTTTGGTTTGCTATAGCATGATATTTTGATTAAAAAGCCAGATGATACAAAATCAATAGAAGAGTTCATATTGATTAATATAAACTTTCTTACTGATGTTTGTGAGGTCTTTAAGGATCAGTTCTTGACCTTTTGCTATTTAAAATTTTTATCAATGACTTGGGGGAAAACCACACTGTTATTTATTGAATTTATAGCATATACACACACACATATAGAATAATGTCAAAGAAGTAGTATTCAGCAGGGAAATGTAGGTTGTTTGGTTAGTATAATATAAATACAAAATTTGCAATTAAGTGTAGCCAAGTCATATTTTCGTTTAGTGAAGTGTGAATAGAAGTAACACTTTGAGGCTACAAATGCTGTCTTGAAGAGCAGCTGCTCTTAAAAAGGTGCAAAGAGTCACACCAAACATGAACATTCAATACAATTCTACATGGAAAAGGCCAATGTGAGACACAGACATGAGAATATTGAGTAGAAATTAATTATGCTACCTCTGTTAATTCTCCCTGTGTGGCCGTTGCTTCTAGTTCTGAAATCCACGATTCAGAAAGGACATTGATAAATTGGAGAGGATTAAGGGAAAGCCAGGAGAATTATTAAAGGACTGTGAGGGACTCAGGGAGCTCAAACTATAAATTTAACAAAGGAAAGATTAAGAACTGTGTCTATAGCACTCATAGCTCTTCACAGCTGGATGTTTATCAGAGTAGACCTTTGTGCTCTCAAGCTTTCCTTGCTCTGTGAAAGGATGTCCTGACAATCATTTGTCCTTTCTAAAATGCTTGGTACAGGCACTGGTGTCCCTTTCCCGATGTGGAACCTCATAGATGAGCTGCCCTTGTTTCCAGGATCATCAATGACCACCTTAGCTATACCTTTCTGGGTAATCCACACTTATTGTTTACATGGATTTGAAATAACCAAAATATGTTTCCAGCAAGCTTGCAGAGGTTTTGAGCAGAATCATTTTACTTTAGTTACTACACAGAATGTCAGTTCTTGGCAAAACATTAAAAATCAGTGGGGTTTTTTTGTTCCCTCACCTTTCTCAGAGCTCACTGGGAGTTGGCCAGTGTACCTAGAATGTCTTTGGAGCACAGGATGTCTCTTCTAAAATGTGCTGTCTGTCTCGTTCATGTCTTTTGACTGTGTGTGGTGTCCTGTTCATTCCCTTCTACTTTAGTGCAGTGGAGCTGTACCTCTTATTGCTCATGCCTGCTGTTTGGGAGTGATTTGGAGTGTTGCAGGGAGGGAAATGCAAACTGTGGACATACCTTTAAGCTTCTAATGCACACAGCCTTTAATTGCCTCTAGCGAAAGCGGGCAAGGACAATGGAGGTGTGGCAGGATCATAGAGCAGTGCAAGGGTTCACTGATGCTGTAGGTGCAGCCATCGCCAAACACAAAACCAGACACACACCTATATACATTGCCTTCCCCAGGGATGGGATTCCTTGCTTTTTCTTCCTGTACCATTGGCCACTGTTTGGTCCAGCAGGCTGCTCTGGCATCCAATGGGGCTGTGGGGTTCCTGTGGGGCCCTTTAGGCGTCTGGTGGCCCACAGATGCTCCCTACACAAACCCAGTGCTTACGGATGCTGCTGCTGCTTATCCATCCTGGGGCATCCCTGTGCATCCCTTCATGCTGTCCCTGGTTCTCCAGGTTGTCCCAGCTGATCAGGATCAATATGGCTAATCATGGGGTGTTGTTTCTAGGCAGATGCTTAGTAGCTTTTCCCCAGTGTCATCTAAACAATGAGAAATTTTTGTCACATTCAGTTATGTGGTGTTGTCGAACTGGCTGTCGTTCCCACACTATATGTGGGGACGAGACATTTCCACAGTGAGAATCCAATATCTAAAAAGAGTAATTTCCTGAAACTGACTGACTGATGAGATCAATATACATTTTAGACTAGTTGATCTGTTGTTAATTTGACAGGTTGCATAGATTACTCTTAGCTTCTGCTCCATTAGTTTGTTTCCACTCTAAAATAACATTTTGCTAATTTATTTGTTTGGTTTAGTTCTGTGTCACTTCCCCTCAGAATTTCTCCTCAAATTTGAGGCATAAAGGTAGTAGAGAAAAACAGAAAAGCCCAATAGTGATGTGAAATTTGCACAAACATAAAGATTCCACAATAAAAAAATGGAATTCGTGAACTCCACATCAATTCCTTCACTTGTTAAGTGTGATTTGATTGCAGTTGATAGGAAACAATCTAAGGAATAAAAATTTATTGAGAAGATTCTCAAATCTAGCAGGAAATTGCATAGTGAATTAAAGCATATGGAAGTTGTAGATAAACATATTGAGATTAGAAATAATTCACATTTAAAAATATTAGAATAATTTGTATTCCAGTTCAGCCACAGAAATTAATTCAAGGAAGTTGTATGGCCTATGTAATAGAAGCAGTCAGATGATGTGATCATAACAGTCCCCACTCTGGCCTGAAAAGTCCATAAATCTCTTAAATAAATGAAAGAGATACTGGATTTTTTTGTCATTTTCTCTGTTTCATCAATAATATCAAGTACAATTTACCCAAATTTGATGTTTTACTAACCCTGGTGTCAGCAGAAAAGAACCGTCACCACACTTACCTAACCACTGCTTTCCCTCCTTCTCCAATTTGCATTCATAATCCCTGAGATATGTAAATGGAACCATTCAGTTTTGAAAAGATAATGAGATTAAATAACCTATATGCAATTGTTACGTTTAAGGTGTGTTGTGTGTAGAAGGGTTAACTTGACAGAAGCTGAACCCCCTTGCATTCCAGCTTGTCCTCAGATATCAGAGGGGCTGGGGGCAGCTGAACTTAGCTTCTGAGTGATGCCCAATGTGACACCTTAAATTTTGGCTGAAAATAGGCCAAAATCAGCACTATCACTCTGGCTGCGTTCAACAGCAAATACATTGAACTAACACAGGTCAGGATGCACTAATAGTGCAGGGCCCAGTCACGGTCAATGAACTAACATGGTTCCAGATTATGCCATGAATCTGGGTGCATCCACCGAAATAAAATCCTCATGACCAGTTCCACAGTTAAGGTAATTTATTTGAGTAACAGATACAGATTCTTTTAGATTGCCGGTGATGAATACACTGTCTGCAAAGCACACTTAGGTACCAATGTACATATGTATGTTGCAGGATGACTATACAGTGCTATCAATACGATTACAAATACAAGCTTGATTTCTAAGTTTCCTGGGGAAGCACCTGGTATAACCAGGTGTACGAATCTTACCCAAAGGCGTCCCTATGGGTAGGGAAGAGAGGTTCAGCCCGTCGACTGCTCCCAGAAGTCTGTAGTGATGTCTCCCTGACGTCTCAGTGATGGTATCTTCCCTACCTTGCCTTTTTCTTAAGGATTTTTTATACTGTTTTTCTGTGTTTAGGTGGAGCTTGAGTGACTCTAGTCATACATTATTGATTGGTGCAAAATTCTCTCGCTTCGATTTAAAGGTATAGACTAAGAATAATTCAGAGAGCATGCTCAGGAGGAGAGGGACAGATTTTTATGGTTTCTCATGTTTATGGCAGAGTAAAATAATCCTCACTCTTTTCATTATGTGCATCATATCCTCATTTCAAAGAGACCAAAGGAAACCATCCCCAACTTCTGCAGAGCAGATACTCCATAGCTGTATTATTCTGGGCATCTATTGTCCTCAAAGGGCCTCTGTTGATTGAATGCCCATAACTGCCTTCAGCCAAGTGCTCTAGGGCCTCACTGACCTTACCACTGAAAAATTCCACTAGGTCTAACTTTGCAGACCCTATGTAATCTCATTTTGGTTCTATTCTCCATGAAATCAGATTATTCTTCCCCTCTTCGCAACAGCCTTTTGTGTATATGAATATTGTTATCTCCTTCTTCACTGTCTCTTTAATTAGACTAACTAGTCACTATTAATTCATTTTTCTTTATCGGTCATATTTTGCAAATCTCTGACTTTTATGATTGCACCCACTTGGACTCTTTTTAGTTGGCCTACATCTTCAAAGTGACATGAACAGAGCAGAAGGCTTATACTCTTGTCTATATATCCCATTAGTCAGCACTTGCCCAATTCACTGAATTCCTTGCACTGAGCTGCAGGACCTCCCTACCCTCATGTCAGGAACAGCAACAGCAGGAGGGAGGGTCATCCTTTGACCAAATATTTGTCTGTTTTATATTATGCTGTAGCTTTTCTTTTGCCAAAAGCAACAGCCACTCATCTATGTCTTTGATATGGGATTCAAGAACTGAAGAGACGTTGCAGTAGCCTTCTAGGAATAAATACTGCTCTAGAAAGCAAATAGGGGTCTGCTGAAGAAATCTCACAGAGAAAGCAAGAGAACTGACAGATTTCCCTCCTGCCTTACAAAGCTTTTAGTTCTGATTGTCTTGAACTGCTGAGTGATTGGCAATAGTTCCTTTGCTGTTTTAAGACTTCTCTGTTTCATCTGTCAACAGTAAGTGACCACAACCCTCCAACAGGTGTTTCTTTCCCTAAGCTGTTTCCATGGCAAACCATCTTTTAGAGGTAGGAATCAGCAAAGTGTTTAGAGCTATTGAAGGAGTTACTTTAGTAAAATGCTTAAATAAATGCTTTGCACCTGCTAGACATTTTAGTTAGAAGTAAAAACATACATTTCAAAATAGATTTGTAGCTTGATAAGGGAATATACAGAGAATTAATAGTTTTTCCTACAATTATTTAATTTTACTGATAAATTAACTTAATAATCATATAACTGAAGTATGTAGTAAAGCCAAAGCATTAAATATAAACAGTGAGGAACCTTATCTTACTCAGTTAAAATAAATCCAAGGAATTTCTTCTTTATTTAATTTTAAAGTTTCCATGAGGGATAAACCAATCTAACCCAACATCTAAAATCTCATTGCTTGCCAATATAACCAAGACTTTAGACCTTTATTTTGTAAATATATTCTAGGAAACATTCAGAAGTTAGAGACTTAAGCATGCCTATATAATTAAAAAACTTCCTACCACTTTTATTTTTTTTTTCACATAGTAAAATAAAGGATCCAAACTTTTCTAGTTTTCAACCTGCTTGCAGGGGACACATTGATTTAGACCTGTGTTCTGGTTGCTCTTGCTTTTCAAATCTCAGTGGGAATCATTTTAGTCAATTGAGTCAATTGTTAAGAATGATTAAATCACAAAATCTTAGCATACTGAAATGTGTTAAATTAGAAAGAAGAACAAAGCTGTCATTGTTAAACAGATAACCTGTGAGCTGTGTAGCCTTCTTTTATTTATGGACTTTGTTGCTCACAGCATGACTCTGTACAATACAAAAAGGGTTTTCTCTAAAGACTAAATTTCAAAGACTTGTCTGTCTGTGACTGAAGAAAAGCATTTCTTCTCTTCAGGTACACATTCCTGAGAAAGATTAATAAAGCTAGAGAAAAGATCCTCTTCATAGGAGATCACACTCTAGGCATCCTATGTATGCATCACAATGTTGTGCATCAGAGGAATGGGAGGGAAATAAAATCCTGTCCCTGGAAATCAATGTATAAACAGTAGCTGTCCAGAGTCTCAAGAAGTATAAATAAATGTGCTTATCCTTGCTGGAGTTAATGGCACTGTGCCAGTTTAAGCCCAATGTGGATCTTATCCCGTAGAGTTGAAATAGTACAGCCCTGGTTACTGAAGTTGAGAGAAATATAGCAAACCATCCACAGAAAATATTCCTTTAATCTCTCCATGTAGCTCTCATTAATATCCTTTTGAGCTCTATGAAAATCACAGAATCATAGAATCACAGATTCAACTAGATTGGAAGAGACCTCTGGGATCATCGAGTCCAATCTTTGACCTAACACCACTGTGTCAACTAGACCATGGCACTAAGTGCCACATCCAGTCTTCTCTTAACACCCTCCAGGAATGGTGACTCCACCACTTCCCTGGGCAGCCCATTCCAATGCCTAATGACCCTTTCTGAGAAGAAATTCTTCCTAATGTCTAACCTGAACCTCCCCTGGAGCAGCTTGAGGCTATGTCTTCTAGTCCTGTTGCTAGTTGCCTGTTGTTTATGATGTTTGAGGTATATTGATTTATGAAAGCATATATTTAGCATTATGTTTCCGGTGTCAGAGTCAAAGCTCATTTGACACATCAGGTAACAAAACTTCAACAACAGTAAATCAGAAACTCTGTGATAGAAGTGCCAGAAAATGTGTTTTGTATATGAGCTGATGCTTCTAATCTCATAACATTTCACTGAAAAGATCATTAAAATACGCTTTTATTCTTCTTTTTTTTTAAAAGTTTTATTGCTATTTGATAGCATTCCACATGAACAGTCTCCTGGGATACTGTTCTCTTTTGTATGTGTATGCACTTGAAAAAAAATAATCCTATAAAACCCTCCAGTTTAGGCTTAGATCAGGAAGCAGCAAATATTTGTTTTATTTTTTCAATTGTTTGTTTGCTTTACCAGAAACCAATCATAGAGTAGGCATCCTAGCTGTTTAAGATTTTTTTAAAAACACAAAAAAAGTAAATCTTGTCAAAAATATCTGTCTGTAAATGAATATTATTTACCTAAAAGGAGGCTTAGGAAAAATACCCAGATGTAAACTTCTGTTCCTGCACTTCATATGCCGTCTAATTGCGAAGATATGATCCAGTGGAGACCTTGGCTGTTTTTGTTCATTGCTCCAGAAATAACTAAAACTGCACTATTAATATGTTTGGAGCTACACCTGTATTGTCAGGGCTATAAATCTCTGAATCAGAATTCACAAACCAAGTATTCTTCAGTCCACATCCCCTGTGGGAGCTGATCCAGTCAGGACTCCCAGGGCATGCTCTTGCCACATATCACTGGAAACTGGAGAGGACGCCTTGCCACATAAAATGGATAGTGGGCTGCTCTCTTTTCAGACAAAGTGGTTATACCTCCTTTCTATACAATAGCTAGTAATGACTTGTTGAGAAAGTAGGTAACCAGAACCCAGAACAAAGGTGAAGGCAGAGAACAGGGCAGATGCTTATTGAAAACACTATTTGCCAGTATTCAAAATCTGTGCGATACCTGTAGAACAGTATACCTCAATAACAGTAATTTTCTTATTTTTATCCTTTGCTGTCATTTCATCCTGTTGCTCTCCAGTCAGCTTTACATGAGCAGCAGAGCAGTGCATTAAGACACCAATTCAGCAACACATTTGAGGTATAATTAACATTGACTGGAGTCACTCATACTAAAGAGTCTACCTGAAGGTAAGGAAGTGCTTTGCTTGAAGACCTGAACTTTTCGAGTGTCACTTGGCAGGTACTTTGGCTTTTTCTTTTTTGGTCATCTGCTCTTTTGAACCTAAAATAAATCTTTGCCAAGAGAATCATGCAGGACCCATTGCAGACTCCTTTAGGCCAAAGGTCTTAAGAGGTGTGATAGTAAAGGATAGACAAGCTTTGTACTGACTCTCTACAGAAGGGTGAAATTCAGACACATTCAGCAAAGATTAGGTGAGGAGAGTCTGTTTAAATAAAAGCACTTGATTGCAGAGGTACTGTTAGTCTATCATTGAAGCTACAGGAGAACAATCTTTCTCTGCATAGTGGGAAGAGAATGGAAAGATCACCATATAAATACCATACCATTATCTGATGCTATTATCCAGACCCTTCAGTCTTGTGGTGCTCTCCCTAGGTTTCAGGTCAGCTTGCATGCTCTGAATGTATTTAAGGTTTTTACAAGTATGATCGGAGTTCTCTACGAGTTGTACTCATGCAGCTGACCATAAAAATTCATTCCTAAAGTCCATGAAGTGTTGATAAGCACCTAGGTTCATAAAAATGAAAGAACACTCTTTTTTTTTTGTTCCAGAATGATTCCTCATTGCTTCTCAGTGTCCGTGAACAAAAACTGCTACAGTTTGCTCATTAGTACAGTTGATTAAATTTAGCTTAAGAACTCTTTTGTTCTAGGTTTTTCCTCAAAGATTTTACACTAAAGGTGATAAATAGTCATATGGAAAAATTTAGCCAAAGAACTTGCTTCAAATGAATTTACTAGGACAGATAAGTACAGTACAAATTTCACTAGGACAGCCAGGTTTTTCTACAGTATCTGGGCAGAGCTTGTTTAAAAATTACTGCCCGAATTAATGACCATTGAAGAAAAGATGCAATAACACTAAGATAGCTCAGAAGATAGATGAGACATTATATTTAAGTGTATCTAAGATAAGGTGTTTTATTTGTTATGTCTTGCTTAAGTCACGGTCCTGCCCAAGGTAAATTTCTCGACTGATAAAATTAAGATGTTTGAATTTCAGAGTGGCTAAACATTCACACACACAACATTTGTCTTTGACTAGAAGACTGGATGTACAATATTTATTGTGTAATATAAGTCCATCTAATATCAATAAGAACTGAACTTCATTACTGTTTGATGACAATGCAATGTTTTAATATGTATTCTGGGTGCTAACGTCCAAGATACCGCTGGGAGGGTGCCACAACTTTTCAAGAGAACAGACTATTACCCACTGCTTCTCTTTCACATAAGCATGAACGACACTGCAAGCCAGAACCTGAGCAGAATCAAGGAAGACTACAAAACCCTGGTGGTGCAAGTGAAAAATATTGGTGCCCAAGTTACCTTTTCCTCCATTTTACCAGTTAGAGGAATGAGAGCAGCCAGAAAAAGAAGTAAACCAGAAATCAGCTCTTGGCTTCGTGGCTGGTGTTATTGTGAAGGTTTTGGCTTTTATGACAGTGGGACACGCTGATGACTACAACCTGTTAGGAAGAGATAGAATCCACCTGTCTAGAAAAGGCAAGGGAGTCTTCGGCAGCAGGCAGGCTAACTTGGTGAAGCAGGCTTTAAACTGAAGGACTTGGAGGATGGGGGATGAAGAAATAAGCCAGGCCAACCAGAAGAGAGAGAAATGTTCCTTAGCTGCCTCCCAAGATGGGAAGCAGAAGGCCAACCACCTCAAGGGTATGTATAGCTATAGTGGATCCTCTTGCACTCCTCCTGGGAAACCTGCATGCTTGACAGCCTCTCTGAAATACCTGTACACCAATGCATGTTACATGGGGAATAAACAGGAAGAAAGAGATACATGTTTGGTTGCAGGGCCATGATCTCATTGCAATTACAGAGAATTGGTGGGATAGCTCGCATGACTGGAATGCTGTCATGGATTAGTACGTATATTTTAGGAAGGACAGGCCAGCAAGGTGAGGAGGTGGAGTTGCCCTTTATGTGAGAGAGCAACTGGAATGTATCAAGCTCTGCCTAGGGGTGGATGAGGAACAAGTCAGGAGCATGTGGGTAAGAATTAAGGGGCAGGATAATACAGGTGACACTGTCGTAGGGGTTTACTACAGGCCACTTGATCAGGAAGAGGAAGTCGATGAGGCCATCTGACAGCTGAAAGTATCTTCACCATCACAGGCCCTGGTTCTCATGGGGGACTTCAATCACCCTGATATCTGCTGGAAAAACAACACAGCTAGGCACCTACAGTCCAGGAGGTTCCTGCAGAGCATTGATTATAACTTTTTGACAAAGATGGTGGAGCAACAAACAAGGAGAGGTATGCTGTTGGACCTTATACTAACAAAGAAGGACTGGTTAGGGATGTGCAGACTGGGGGCACCCCTGGCTGCAGTGACCATGAGGCGGTGGAGTTCAGGATCCTGCATGGAGGAAGCAGGGCAATAAGTAGGAGTACAACCCTGGACTTCAGGAGAACTGACTTTGGCCTCTTCAAGGATCCACTTGGGGTATCCCATGGGTTAGGGCTCTAGAAGGTAGGGGGGTCCAAGAAAGCTGGTCAATATTCAAGCATCACTTCCTCCAAGCTCAAGATTGGTGCATCCCTATGAGTAAGAAATCAAG
The DNA here is from genome assembly GCF_013368605.1 of Nyctibius grandis. Taxonomy (NCBI): domain Eukaryota; kingdom Metazoa; phylum Chordata; class Aves; order Nyctibiiformes; family Nyctibiidae; genus Nyctibius; species Nyctibius grandis. The sequence goes on along the minus strand of NC_090659.1, from coordinate 14,464,011 downwards.
CAAAGGGAGCAGGAGACCTGCATACATGAGCAAGGAGCTTCTGGCTAAACTCAAATGGAAGAAGGAAGTCTATGGAATGTGGAAAAAAAGGGACAGGCCACTTGGGAGGAATATAGGAAGGTTGTCAGATTATGCAGGGATGTGATAAGGAAGGCTAAGGCCCTCTTGGAACTAAATCTGGCAAGGCATGTCAAGGACAAGAAGAAGGTCTTCTTCAAGTACATCAGCAGCAAAAGGAAGACTAGGGAAAACGTGGGCCTGCTGCTGAATGAGAAGGGTGCCCTTGTGATGGAGGATGCAGAGAAGGCAGAGTTACTGAATGCTTTCTTTGCTTCAGTCTTTACTGCTAAAGCCAGCCCTCAGGAATCCCGCATCCTGGAGGTACAAAAGAAAGTCTGGAAAAAGGAAGATTCCCTTAGTCAAGAAGTATCAAGTTAGAGATCATTTAGGCAAACTGGACACCCACAAATCTATAGGCCCTGATGGAATGCACCCAGGAGTGCTGAGGGAGCTGGCAGATGTTATTACCAAGCCACTCTCCATCATCTTTGAAAGGTCATGGAGAACAGAAGTTTCTGAGGACTGGAGGAAGGCCAATGACACTCCAATCTTCAAAAAGGGCAAGAAGGAGGACCCAGGAAACTACAGGCCAGTCTGCTTCACCTCCATCCCTGGAAAGGGGATGGAACAGCTCATTCTGGAGGCCATCTCTAAGCATGTGGAAGAAAAAAGGTTATCAGGAATAGTCAACATGTATTCACCAAGGGGAAATCACGCTTGATCAATCTGATGGTCTTCTATGATGGTGTGACCAACTGGGTGGATGAGGGGAGAGCAGTGTCTCCCATAACATCCTCATAGGAAAACTCAGGAAGTGTAGGTTAGATGAGTGGGCAGTGAGGTGGATTGAGAACTGGCTGAATGGCAGAGCTCAGAGGGTTGTGAACAGTGGTGCAGAGTCTAGTTGGAGGCCTGTAGCTAGAGGTGTTCCCCAGGGGTCAGTACTGGGCCCAGTCTTAACTTACTCATCAATGGCTCAGAGGAAGGGACAGAGTGCACCCTCTGCAAATTTGCTGATGACAAAAAACTGGCAGGAGTGGCCAATACACTGTAAGGCTGTGCTGCCATTCAGAGAGACCTGGACAGGCTGGAGAGTTGGGCAGAGAGGAACCTTATGAAATTCAACAAAGGCAAGTGTAGGGTCCTGCACCTAGGGAGGAATAACCCCATGCTCCAGTACAGGTTAGGGCTGACCTTCTGGAAAGCAGCTCCATGGAGAAGGACCTGGGAGTCCTGGTGGACAAGTTCACCATGAGTTAGGAACGTGCCCTTGTGGCCAGGACCAACGGTATCCTGGGGTGCATTAGGAACAGCACGGCCATCAGGTCGAAGGAGGTTATCCTCCCCCTCTACACTGCCCTAGTGAGGCCACATATGGAGTACTGTGTCTAGTTCTGGCCTGCCCAGTTCAAGAAAGACAAGGAACTGCTGGAGAGTGTCCAGTGGATGTCTACAAAGATGATTAGAGGACTGGAGCATTTCCTTTAAGAGGAGAGGCTGAGCGAGCTGGTTCTGTTTAGCCTGGAGAAAAGAAGACTGAGGGGGAATCTTATCAATACTTACAAATACCTTACGGGCGGGTGTCAAGAGGATGGAGCCAGAGTCTTCTCAGTGGTGCCCAGTGACAGGACAAGGGGCAATGAGTACAAACTGAACACCTAAATATGAAGAAAAACTTCTTTACTTTGAGGGAGACAGAGCACTAGAACCGGCTGCCCAAGCAGGTTGTGGAGTCTCCTTCTCTGGAGATATTCAAACCCCACCTGGACATGATTCTGAGTAACGTGCTCTATGTGAACCTGCTTTAGCAGAGGGTTGGACTAGATGATCTCCAAAGATGCCTTCCAGCCTGAAGCATTCTGTGATTCTGTATGTTATTGTCTGGATACCAAAACGTTAATCTATGTACTTGTTTGCTGCTTTATGTGAAGAAATTTAATACTGACTATATAATTTCAATAACTAAAATTTTTTTCTTCTTACAGTTGCTTTCTCCAAGTCAAAATCAATGAAATCTGGCAGAGCTTTTGGGCAGTGTATTGGGTTTATGTGGCAAGGTTTTGGTAGCAGAGGGGCTGCAGGGGTGGCTTCTTTGAGAAGGTGCCAGGGGATCCCCCATGTTGGACAAAGCCAGTACCAGCTCACTCCACGATGGACCCACTGCTGGCCAAAGCTAAGCCTGTCAGTGACACTGGTGCCCCTCTCTGGTAACCTATTTATGGAAGCATGAATAACCACTGTGTAGCAGCTGTGAGAGAGGAGTTACTGACCATAACACCCATTCCCCATCCTCCTGCACCACTTAAGGGGGATGAGAGGAGGTAGATATGGGAAAAAGGGGTGTTTGGGAGGATCGTGGTTTTAGTTTTGTTTTTGTTTCTCAGTATCCTACTCTGGTTTTAATTGGCATTAAGTTAGATTAACTTCCTCAAGTCAAGTCTGTTTTGCTCATGGTCGTAATTGGTGAGTGATCTCTCTGACCTTATCTTACCCATGAGCTTTTCCATTTTATTTTCTCCCCTGGTCCTGCTGAGGAGGGCGAATGAGGCAGTGGCTTGGTGGGTACCTTGCAGCCTGCTAAGCTTAACCCACCAGAGCTAGTATCAGGAATTTTGCCTATACTCTAAATCTTTTTAAATAGTAGACATTACACTTCAAGCATTTATTACAAGATTTTATACATATACTCATGTATATATCTGTATATATATAAAGTGCCAAGCAATTATATAAACCCAGCAATTTCAAAAGTTCAGAAATACTTTGGTGCAATCACATTAAATTAGCATATCCCAGGATGACAGAAAAATTCCCTACAGCATATTGTGTCGCACTATTCAAATGTTATGTCAAGTCACACAAGGCATACACAGGAGTGTAACACCTCCTGGTTAATGTGTCAAGACTTGTGTCAACACATGCCATGTTTTTTCCAAAAGCAATGAAGATACTAAAAAGAAAACGATATCAATATGCTATGACAAGTTTGATCCTTTACTAGCGCTCTTCCAGTGATCTCTGAATTACTGCAGCACTGAATTGTACTCAGCATTAGAAATATCCCTTGTTCAGCTCTACTCAACAACATTTTTAACATCAAAACAGTTTTATTTTGAGGCACCAGTTATCTCTGCAGCTGGTTGAAAGGGGAAATGGAGATTTTGACATGAAGGAAGTTGTGAGAAATAGTTTGTGATTTTGAAGTGCAGATGGTAATCAGGACATTTAGCAACGGGCACAGAAGCAAACTCTAACGCCACTGACAATGGCAAAGCTGAAAAAGAAACTTGAATATTTGAGTCAAGCTAGAATTCTTCCTTTTAAGTCAAGTGTTACAAAATGCTGCTGTGTTGTCCACCACTACCTTAAAAATAAGCAGCTGGATAGTTCTACAAAATGACCATAAATAACTAATGATGATCTCCATTTTTATAAAATGGAAATTCTGATTCTGTGTAATACTCTTGTGCAATTATCTCATGACTTCTAACCTTGTTCAGATCTACACATTTGGTAACTAACCATAATAACATTTTAACAAGAGAAAACAGAAGTGCATGCTGGCACTCTAATTTGACTTTGGAAATCCTTAAATCATTAGAAATATTCACTCTGCATAACATGATTTTCTTTACTGCCTCTGAAAAATGGTAAGGATAACTGTTTTTCCCTTTTCTTTCACTGCATGCATCTAAATGGCTTTCCTAGGATTAAACTGCCATGCATTACTCTGCTAAGAAGGCACAGGCTTATCCTTCTTTGCTCCAAGACAGTGTTTGTCTTGTCATACATGCACACAGACAGCTTCAGGTGTTTTGTTTAACATTGGACTGTGCCATATTCTAGTTGCCTCCATCTGCCTAAGCAACTGATGCCAGTTGGTCCTGGAACAACCTATCTCCAAAACAATTTCATTCTCCTCCAGCTTGCCTTTTGGATCTGTCATTAACACGAAACATCTTCTACAAGTTATACCTCCAAGAATTCATGCTGCTTCCATCAATACCGGTCTAAGCCACATATCCATAACACAGATCACTTATTTGTCAGGCACAAATATATACGTTTTTTTCCCCTACCACTTCTTAAAAGCCATTAACTACCAAAGCTGCCCAAACATTGTCTATGGTCTTTTCTAAGTTAATAATCTCATTTCTCTCTGTAGGCCGCAGTAAGGATTAGACTTTTCTTGAAGTCAATTAATCCAAACTGTCTTGGACACTTGTCTTAGACAAGGACAACTCTCCCCTTTGCCTCTCTATTGATTATATAGGTACTTAGTTGACTGGTTTAAACCAGGTGCATATCTTTTAATTATCTTGAGTTCATTTACAGGGATCTTGACTTAAACAAGAAGAAAAACAGTGTAAGCTGTTAAAGAAGCTATCCTGGCACAATCTGCTCCATCAGTATACACCCTGTCAGCAATTTGCTTACTGAAACAATTTATAGATTCATTTTTAAATTCTGATCCTTGGAAATAATCAATATTCCAGAACTATGAGGAATGCATGTATCTATGGTGCTACAATTTGCTTATCTTTTCTTATAACAGTGTACATTTAAGAAAATGGACAAGTTACTAGTCACAAAGAGATACTTTACATAATCACATTTTTATCACAGTGATCAGTCAATATATTGAAAACAATCTTGTCAGAATGTTTATATGAACTGATTATTTAATGTGGGAGTGCTCTGAGTGGGAAGAGTGCATTGTGACTGCTCAGTCTCCCTTGTTTAGTCTTTAGCTGTAAGTGATCTCAGTGAAGTACCTTCCTGCAATTTAATGAGACACAGGCAATCACATAAAGGGGGTTATTTTTGTTATTTTCTATTTACTTACCTCAGTGAAAAAGTTACCTTGTTTTCAACTACGCTTTCATTCTTCTTGAGTTTTCTCCTTAAAAATTCATGATAGAAGAAATTAGATGCTCTCTTCAGTCCTAAAGATGACAAGTGTTGCTTTTTTAAAATTTTATTTTTATTATTATTTGTTTCCAAAGGATTTTGTAAGGGTAAGATTAACATGCGTCCTTTCCCCATAGAAGATGACTGTTGACATCTGCTGCCATGCCTGTGCCAGGATCAAGTGGAATGGTGTAAGCAATGCTTGCAGTGTTAGCTGAAACAGTGGCAGAAGTGTTTGGCAGAAATGATGCACAATAAAATACAGTATGATTTCTGGCATTTTCCTTCTTCTCATTTTTAATTAATCAGACAACAAAACCAACCTTATGCTTAGATTGCCTTTTGCTCTATTTCAATCCATTATTCCTCATACAGACTAATGGCACACTCTGCCCTCAAGAAGCCATCTCCTGAAAGGGAGAGAGGAAGCAGCAAATGAGCTGGTAACAACAGCAGCTGGCTGGGTGATGAATGGGAGTTTCCTGTCTTTTATCAAAGACATTGGCAAGTATTCATTCTGATCCAGATTTTAAAAATGCTGTGAATAACACTCAGTAGCTTCCTACAGATGTCTAGAAACAACCTTACACACACACACACGTGCATGCACGCACGTACTGACACACGTGTAATAACTACTCGGCCAATGATTCACTGTAACTGAGCTTGCATGGTTCTCTGTTTTCATGGAACGCAAAATATAATTTACTAATTTTAGTTTAACAGGGGTGTTTTGAGGAGCTCTCCTAACTCAAGGACAACCATTTGTCACAGCTGTTTAGAACCAGTATTCACTACTGAAGGGTGACTCTTCCTTGCATGGTAGCAGATTATTCCTCTCTTACCTACGAATAGGTATGTTTTTGAGATGCAAGGGTGAGCAGACCTCATGCTGTCCCACACGCTGACAGACATTACTGGTCAAAGAAGCCCCTGATTCACTGGTATTGCTGTACAAAATAGCAACAAGATGTGTTAGGTGATGCAATGGTAGAGGAATCACTTTGTTTGGATTTAAAACTGTATGATTAAAGCTACTTTTGTTGTTAGCTTTGAGTTGTTTTCCCTTTGCCACTGATCATGGAGGAGACAAACCAGATGATCTGGGAGATGCAGTCGAATTCTGACAGAAAAACAAAACTGCTTTTACAGCTAAATTGTAAGTGCAGCATTATCATCAAAAGAAGAGGTATATACAAATAATATATACATTTGGTATATATTTGTATATATAGGTAATATATACAAACCCAAGATCAAGCTCCCCCAGTATCGGTCACATCACCACCGGCACTGCAGGGCAGGCTCCGGGAAGGCCCAGACTGGGCCCAGCAACAGACAGGAACTGGATTCAGGGATGCACAGATTGGGATCGGGGGCTGCAGGAAAATGGACAGAGTCCTCTTCAGACACCGGCCATAGCAGAAGGGGGACGAGACCCTCATGATCCCCCTGCTTTATACTGAGAATGACGTGTATAGGATGGAATACCTTGTTGGTCAATTTTGGGTCACCTGCCCTGTCTGCTCCTCCCTGCAGGTGCGACCCCCCTTTGGCTCTTCACTCGTAAACAGTGAGGAATTCAGCAGTGACCTTGGTTTCTCTAATAATAAGTACAGCAAGAGCCTTTCTGCATAACATCCCTACCGGTGCTTCAGTGATAACTATAAACTTTGAGTGTTATCACTCCTGGAAGCAGACACTGTCTGCAAAACATGCAGTTAGTTTCAGAAAGTGCAGTTACTTAGAAGAAAATTAGCTGAAAGGAAAAATCACTGAAAGGAAAATTGGTTCTGTTTTAGTCCAAACCAGGACAGTTACATGTCACTTTTATATATTTTTACATTACCTATCTCTTTAAAACAAATTTATTTAAAAGTTCCCAAATTAGCAGAGCATTGCTGCCTTTCCTTCACATGTAGTCTTTTCCTGTTATAGTTTCTAGACTTGGTCATTCTAAGGTGCACTTTGCTTTGATGTTACGGCAGCAAGTGTTTTAGACCTCCTTAGAGAGATTAGATTACTTAAGTAAGAGCTGAAACTGTCTTGATTCTCTTTCTCACCTTTCTTCTTCAACAACCTTAACCTGTTTTGCAAAAACAAAGGATCTAGGGGTCCTTTTTAAGCGGTTTTATTTCCTTCTCTTACAGATTAATTGTTAAATGGTGAAAAAAATAATAATATTTTTTTCTACAGAATTAGAAATATCAGCCTTTTTGCCCAATTGAATGAAATCATGTGACACGCACAAACATGATTCTCAGTTTTCTTTCATTGGTTAATTTTGAGATGATCATGGTGCAATATTTTACAACATACAGTTTAATGTGCAGAAAATGTAGTCCTTTAGTGTTTATTTCTTTTTCTGACACTGCTATTCTTTGTCTGTGGTGCATTGCACACCTAGTCATCCACTACTCACATTCTTCAGAATTCCTTCAAGTGGGTGCTAGAAATCTGTGCCATAGAAAAAGACAGACAATGACCTTGCATATAGTGATAATTCAGCCTCCCAGTCCTTTTTTCTATACGTAGTTCAATCAATTTGGACACAATATCCATGCCTTAACTAAATATGGTGCTCTGATCACTTAATAAAACTCTTGCTATTTATATTTATAAACAGGACAAGTTCTAGACTAGAGCTTTGCTACTGGTTTCACTATAATGCATCTTAAAGTTTGTTCCACAAAATTTTTATGGATTTTGGTAAATGAGAAACATCTGACCTACACATGATATAAGGCTTTTGCCAAAAGAGGAAAAATGTAATCCTTTAGCGTGGAAGTCTGCACAACTGACTAAAGTAATACGTTTCTGAGCATCAAAGATACTTGTTTGGGAACTTTTCTAAAAGAGTATGGGAAATGAAAAGTATTTGCACTAAGATAATGAGCTCACAATGAGACACACGGGAATCTTTTTCTTCTAGGTAGCAGAAGAAAAAAGTTAATTCAGGACAGCTGCATTTGCATGGATTTGCATTTGTTCGTAGTTCTGAATATTTTTAGATTCTTTCATTAGTATTTTTCTATGTTTCCATTATATATATGACAACAGATTATGATTGTAACTATTCATGAAAAGATGACAGGATTGTGCTGTGGAGTGCATGAGTCATGTGCTCACTTTACAGTTTGTGCATCGATTTGTGGAAGGAAAATCAAAGTTATTAAAAAAAAGGGATTAGAGAGCAAGCTCTTTATCCTAGGGAGCAAGGACTCTGTCAAAGGGTCCCTCCTGTTTTGCTCTGTGTTTCACATGGTTGATTCTAACTTTTGTGGCAGTGAAAATATGACTTCACATCAGGGATTCTTTTGAACTATGGTGACACAGAAATGACTTCCTAACAAGGCATGAGGACTTGCAGCCTCTGGATACAGGTGTACTATACAAGAAAGAACATAATTGTCAATTTAGGTAGCTGCTCTTTTCTTCCTAAACTGTATGAGCACTCCTTTATCCACTTCAGTCTAACTAGGCAACTACAAGAGATCTTCTGTTTAAGCTGAGCTAGTACAGTCAAGCAGATGAGGATGCCTGAAGTTAATAATTTCTGTGACCACAATGTACATGTATACATATGGACATACACACTTATGGAATAGACCATCCTTCTCAAACAGTCATGAGCAAACCTCACCGGTGTTTACCCAAATTGATGCGCTAATTTGTTTCCTACTTTACATTCCAGCTAAAATATAGTTGTGGGTTCCCAAAGACTGAGTTTTTTTTTTTTAAAAAAAAGAAAGGACTGCCTGTGAAATGGATGAGAGAGAAAAAACACTTTTCTAAGAAGAGGACAAGGACTGTTTTCTATTTATTTTAGAAAAGAATCTCCAGAGTGCAGACTCCAGCTGCACCTACTGTTATTGACAACTGCTGGAAGTGTGACACTGGAAAACAAGTCTTCCCAGTTTCAGCAGTGAATATAGTAGCATGCAGGGTACCAGAAGATGATGGTGCCAGAAGGTGGTCCTAAGATAAAGCCCAGATAATAAGCAGTATGAAAAAGGCTACGGTCCTCTTTTACCCTGTTAGCTTGAGATTTAAGGTTCCAAGGAATCTAGGGTGAAAGCAACAGTGTATCATGGAAGTAGTCCACAGCTTGTTAATTTTTGCCTTGTCAGCTGGCAGTACCATTTCTGCTGTGAAGCACTTGGGACACTAATGAAGAAAAATCAGAATCCCCACCCATCCGAATCAATGTCCTTCACATTTGTCAAATTGGCACAGCTGGCCCAGATTAGAGCATACATTTGTAAGAGCATGTCAATGAGGTAATATTGCTTCAGTATGAAGGGGCCATACTGAGGGCAGCCATGCTAATGTCTCAGTATGTTATCAACAACAAGCATTGCAATACTCAGAGAAAAAGAAGTTGAGAGCTGCTGGGCAGCCAGCAGGTAAAGAAACAAGAGATTTTCATCAATAATACATTAATACGCATGCTACTTTAAAGGAAACGCATTGTAATTTGTTGCAAAACTGAACATGGGCACACCCAGGTATCATATTATGAAGCAGCACAGTGTTTATTATCCTTTTGTTGGCAAAATTAAGTAGCAGTGGACTTAGAAGGAAAAATCTTGTGGTAGAATTTGTCTTTGACAGGACAGAGATCACCAAAGGCCATTCAATATCTGTGTGACCTGGGCACCTTAAGAACTGACTTGTGGTTTTAGGTGGGGAATTGCAGTAGAACTATGTAGCAGAGCAAGATTTGGGCAGTATTGTCCCAGGGTTTTTATTTCCCACAGCAAGGAAGAAAAAAGATGATGTATAGTCCCCAGGTTGTGTATTTTGTCATAAAGCAGTCAGTATAGACATTCTGTGCCTCATGCAAAAATTAATACTGAACATTGCATATTAATATTATCACACAAAAAATTGCACTGTTATTATCTTGCTGAAATGTACTTTTGTCCTCTTCGTTTCTAAAACTGTTAAAAAGAAGATTAAGACTATCACTTTTAGAAATATTTCTCTATTTCCCTGGATATAATTATTTCATCTTGAGAACCTTCAATTTGAGATAAATGCACTGATTACAATTTAAATGTCAGTTATAAGGAGTCTTGTAGACATAATAAAAGAGACATTTACACTGTTTGACACAAGCATTAACAGAAGAATTGAACACTATCACAAATCAAATCAGTGACCTTCTTCTAATGTATAATAATGAAATCAAAAATGCTTTCAGCCTCAAATGGCCAAAAGAAAATCAACATGCAATTACTGCAAACATCCCAGTAGTTGCATGACTCAGTGGTTCATTCAGATTCAGGCCAAGGAGGCACACAATAAAACCCATCTGCTCCAAAATATCATGTAGATTGAATTTAAATTACAGTTTTGCTACTATAGGAAACAGCTTTCTCTGATGCTGTGTAGGTGACAGTGTGAAATGATACTGATAGCCAAGCAAAACAGATTAAGACATGGAAAATTTAAGATAAGGAAATGCAACTTTTTAGTTACATAGATTTGCAAGACCATATTGTAAAATGAGACTCTCAGTTAAAAAAGGCAAGACATGAATAGGAATTGATAATTATTTTTGAAGGTGACAGAAAACAAAATTAGGCTACTACATTGAGGACTGGAGTGATGAATATAATTGAGAAAGCTTAAAGCAGTAGATTCAGTGGTAAATTTAGCATTCTACCTAAAAGGAACTTTATGAAATTAAGTTTTGAAACAGATGAAACGGTAGCTGTATCTAAACTATAACTGAATGGTAAAGGAAGTATAACAGATAAAAACATTCTTTTCTGCAAGATTTAACTCCAGGGGCAGGCACTGTATTTCTATTCCAGGTTCCAGACCTATTCGTGACTGATTTTGCTTTGAAATTACGCTCTACTTCTGCTGCAATTTGTTATTTTTGTGGCAATATTCAGGCACCACCTTCCTCTCAGTCTCCTTATATCATAAACTTTCCCTGTGTCTTCTTGGTTTTCATCCAACCTGACATTTGTTCAGTTATGCAGTTTTTACACAGGCTTTATTTATATAGTTCATTATACATATATTTTATAGGCTGCTTTTAATTGTCATTATTGGTGAAGTCTTGTACATGTGTGGTATCTTCATTCCTCCTTACTTTGGCATGTTTGGAGATCTGCCATTTGGAAGTCAAGTAGTCAACACTAATGTTTAATGTATTTAGGCATTTACCTGCCATTCAATTCTAATATGAATAAAGTGGTGTAAACATGTTTGTCATTCCTTGTAAAAAACAATAGCAATAGGTACTAGAACTGAAATATAAAGGTGAAACTTAATGTAGTAAATTCTTATTCTTTATTATCATTTATTATTCTTTATTATCATTTTTGAATTGGTAGAGATTTATTCTCTGTTTTGGAACCTTTAAAAGTCCATCCTCTGTTTCTGGAGAGTTTATTCAGCCCTATAAATCAAGGTCATCACACAATGCCATGCATTATTTTTGTTTTGGTTTGTTTTTTTTTTTTTTGTTTTGGTTTTGTTTATTAATGGTCCTTTTCCTGTTCTGTGACTGTAAAGTAAAAAAGTAGAATGAAGGTATTTTCATGTCTCTCTCTATTTCTCTTTGTCAGGTTGTATTCTAAATTTATATTTCCTTCTTTGCCTATAGTAAGAGTGTAGATAAGTGCAAGATGAGGCCTAAACCCTAATCCATAGTTACATATAATTTATAGCATTTACTAGCCCTGACTATAAAAGAAATTACAAATTATCAGTCTAACTGTAAACGACACAAAAGAAAGCCATATTGTCTCTGACCTACAGCATAAAACAACTAAAAGTTATTATAAATCTATAAGATACAGCATACTAAAGTAACAAGGCGCTCATTCAATACATTAAACAACTATGAAATTCTCTTTACTTCCTAGCCCTACAGTCTCTTCCAAAACTCTTTCCGATTACATCCATTCAGTTTAATTACCTGGTGGGAGATCTGGTACAAAGAAATGGTGACTGAGAGAGAGGAAGATGCAAGATGGGGAATCTTTTGGAGTGATTTTTCTCCTTCCCATCTGGTCTCCTGGCCTACATACTCACCAGCAAAGGGTGACTTCTTCCCATTTGATGAACTCAGGAGCAATGCCTACACTGCAGGACAAACATAGCTCACAGAAAGTGATGCAAATCTTGTCCCTCACTTGTTTGATTGGGATGACACTGAAACCTAAAACTGCATTTCAGCCTGCACGTCTGTGTATTTTTGTACGTTAACTAATGTACAGATGCTGTTGTGTCCTGGATATCAGCCCAGATAGAAAAACTGGAAATTTAAGCATAGATATTCTCTTGAGTAATGTCTGCTACAAGAAGTAACTTATTTGAATTTCCTCATTTAAATTTATCAACCTTCCACCAAAAGCCAGCCTTTTCTTGAGAAACACCTACTGAAGCAATCTCTCTTCTTCTCTCCAATGCATTTTGTTCTAGTACACAAGTGGATTTTTTTTGAAAAAACCTATGAGTTATCAGTATTGCTCATTTCTGCTTTGAGATTACATGGAATGCCTGTTTCACGAGATAGAAATAAGAGGGCAGAAAACTCTATTGTATTATGCTTACAAAAATGTTATAAAATAAATCCAAACATTGATATCTGGGGAAATGTTTACAGGTGTAAATGAACCACTACCAGCAGACCATGAGTGGAAGGAACTTCCTGTAATATTTATAAGTCTGTAAAAATAAAACAGAGTTGTAGTCCAAATTGCTCAACCAAGAAGTTATATTTTAAAATAAGTTTTCTAAGAGTTTTTACCTCAGTTCTTTTCTCCAGTCTGGGCTTCTTTCAACAAGATCATACTTAAGCCTACAGGTATTTTACCTTAGAGTATCTAGTGAATGGGCTAGCATCCACAGCATGCACTCTGTTATCTCACTGGCTTTCACTCTCTCTTTCTGTATTTTTAATCAGGGTGATTTACTTTAGCAGACATATTTTCAAGTATTCCTTGAATTTCTAGGAAGCAATAAAAATAATCTATGCTACTGTGTTCCATCTCTGTGATAGGGACTTCTTCATCTTAACAGCACTTTTGCCATTATCAATCATTATGAACTCTGCCAAGGGACAGAAATATATTAGAAATTTCAAATTTGCATGTTACTTCACTTGTGAAGAAATTCAGTGAATATACCAACTAAAAAAACATTTAAAAAATTAAGGGCACTTCAGCATATGTACTGTTACTGTTTTTAAAATTGAATTTAGCTGTGCCCAAATTGTGGCTAGACTTAAAATAATCCATAAAGATCAGAGTAAGAGATTTTCTCAAATTTGAATTTTGCCTGGAGTGAGTTTTAAAAGGTTGCATTATGTGTGTTCATCCTGTAAGTATAATATAGTCAGGAATACTAGGAAACAAGGCAAAGACATGCTTATATTGTGTTGGGGGCTTGAGAAATTGAAACTATTACATTCTTGATTAATTTGAAATGGATCCAGTCCTGCTGCAGTCATTATTTCATTTAATTACTCTAAGACTGGGAAAACACCGAAATAAATAATATCTAATATAAAATTAGTGCATTCTGCAGTAGGATAGAAGTATAGTCATCTCCAAACCGCTTTCCTATGCTGTGCAGAGCTTATGCTTTTGCCATTATAAAAATCTGTCAATGTTCAATCAGAGACTCTTGCTACTACTTACTGCAGATTTTTTAGCTGGTGAGAGTCCAGCTAGCAAACAGTGCTTTGCACAACTACAGTTCTGGACAATTCTTGTCTTAGTGAATGTAATTTTGAAATTTCTATATTAAGTCACTAGAGGCCAACACTAAGTCACTACATTGCCAACACTAGAGGCAATGTAGACCCACTGATGAATGAGGTGGGGGCCCTGGAGACAGAGGATAAAAAGAAGGCAGAGTTACTGAATGCCTTCTTTGCCTCTGTCTATACTGCTGGAGGCTGTCCTGAGGAGCCCCGGACCCCTGAGGCCCCAGAAGAAGTCAGGATAGAGGAGGAATCTGTCTTGGTAGATGAGGGCTGGGTCAGGGACCAATTAAGCAATGTGGATGTCCATAAATCCATGGGCCCTGATGGGATGCACCCGCGGGTGCTGACGGAGCTGGCGGAAGTCATTGCTAGGCCACTCTCCATCATCTTTACTAAGTCGTGGGCAACAGGAGAGGTGCCTGAGGACTGGAGGAAAGCGAATGTCACTCCAGTCTTCAAAAAGGGCAAGAAGGAGGACCCGGGTAACTATAGACCGGTCAGCCTCACCTCCATCCCTGGAAAGGTGATGGAACAACTTGTCCTTGGTGCTGTCTCTAGGCACATCAAGGATAGGGGGATCATTAGGGGCACTCAGCGTGGCTTCACCAAGGGGAAGTCATGCTTAACCAACTTGATAGCCTTTTACGAGGACGTAACCCGGTGGATAGATGATGGTAAAGCTGTGGATGTGGTCTATCTCGATTTCAGTAAAGCGTTTGACACTGTCTCCCACAACATCCTCGCAGCTAAACTGGGGAAGTGTGGTCTAGATGATCGGGTAGTGAGGTGGATTGTGAACTGGCTGAAGGAAAGAAGCCAGAGAGTAGTGGTCAGTGGGACAGAGTCCAGTTGGAGGTCTGTGTCTAGCGGAGTCCCTCAAGGGTCGGTACTGGGACCAGCACTATTCAATATATTCATTAATGACTTGGATGAGGGAATAGAGTGCACTGTCAGCAGTTCGCTGATGACACAAAACTGGGAGGAGTGGCTGACACAACGGAAGGCTGTGCAGCCATTCAGAGAGACCTGGACAGGCTGGAGAGTTGGGCGGGGAGAAATTTAATGAAATATAACAAGGGCAAGTGTAGAGTCCTGCATCTGGGCAAGAACAACCCCATGTACCAGTACAAGTTGGGGGCAGACCTGTTGGAGAGCAGCGTAGGTGAAAGGGACCTAGGGGTCCTAGTGGACAACAGGATGACCATGAGCCAGCAGTGTGCCCTTGTGGCCAAGAAGGCCAATGGCATCCTGGGGTGTATTAGAAGGGGTGTGGTCAGCAGGTCAAGAGAGGTTCTCCTCCCCCTCTACTCTGCCCTGGTGAGGCCGCATCTGGAATATTGTGTCCCGTTCTGGGCCCCTCAGTTCAAGAAGGACAGGCAACTGCTAGAGAGAGTCCAGCGCAGAGCCACGAAGATGATTAAGGGAGTGGAACATCTCACTTATGAGGAGAGGCTGAGGGAGCTGGGTCTCTTTAGCTTGGAGAAGAGGAGACTGAGGGGTGACCTCATTAATGTTTATAAATATGTAAAGGGCAAGTGTCATGAGGATGGAGCCAGGCTCTTCTCAGTGACATCCCTTGACAGGACAAGGGGCAATGGGTGCAAGCTGGAACACAGGAGGTTCCACATAAATATGAGGAAAAACTTCTTTACGGTGAGGGTGACCGAACACTGGAACAGGCTGCCCAGAGAGGTTGTGGAGTCTCCTTTTCTGGAGATATTCAAAACCCGCCTGGACGCTTTCCTGTGTGATATGGTCTAGGCAATCCTGCTCCGGCAGGGGGATTGGACTAGATGATCTTTCGAGGTCCCTTCCAATCCCTAACATTCTGTGATTCTGTGATTCTGTGAAGTCCTGCATAGTCTGTGATTACATATTTGTCAGGTTTGCTTTCTAAAGTTTAGGAAGTGATGCATCATGCAATTGCTCTGTTGAAATCCTTCCTTTTGGGCAAACTAGACCTGACAACAACCCCTGAAAGTAACCAGCAGATTTGTCATGTTTGCAGATAGTGCTGTAGGGCATACAACTTGTACTGCTATATGCTGGTTGTCAGCTTGCCGTGTCCCTTATGTGCAAAAAATTTGAAACTCAGACCCTGTGATCTGAAGTGAAGAAAATATTCAAGGCGATTGCTATATAAGTATGGATGCATCCTGCAGGCTGAAGTGCAGTGCCGGGAGAAAGTAGAGGCCTTGAAAGTGCAGTGCAACCAAGTGAAGTATATTAAGTTCCTCAGCAGTTGCCAGGCAAGTTCTTCCTGTTTGGAAGAGCCAGACTATTTCTTCCAAGCAGTTCAATCAAAGATCCTCTTAATTCTGGCTGCAGGGAGCTGTGGTGTGACTCCCTGCCTTTATACAGTGTATTTTGGAAGCTGGAATGAAATTACATATCCCTGAGATATCTGAGATACCCTGAAAGGGTTATCTGAGAGGGCATATCTCCAGATGCTTTTGTTGTTACTGAATGTATGTATGGGTGTATATATATATATACACATTAATATAAGCACATTATATATATGCATTTACAGATAAATTAGATCTACTTATATGTATGTTATATATGCATATGTCTATCATTTAGGAAATTGGAGATTACTGTTATGGAATGTTTGAAAGATTAATGAATCAGGCCATTTTTAACAGATCAACACTTGATTGACAGTCATTAATGTCCCACTGCTAATGGTTAGCTCTTAATCACTTTCAATTCTTACCAATATATATTCAAAACACACTAATAACTTGAATTGTGTATTCACTTATAACTTGTGAATATACAATACCACGGAGCTGACACTGAGTAGTTAGTGTTGGCGGTCGTTGTTGCCTTGGCCAAGGCAATCAGGTTTGAGAGTTCCTTGATGAAAGAAGACAGAAATGAAACAGGCTGTTGCCCTTCTTCCTCAACTTTCTTCTCTCATTGTTGATGCTTTGTGCTGCTTGTCTCCTCCCCAGAAGAAAAGAGGATGATCTCATCTGCCCTTGAGATAGTGCATCTTATTTTTGGGACCAGGACTTGTGCTTATTTCTTGCTTATTCTGCAGAATCATTCTGGTTCCATCAGACAACTCTCCTGCTCTTCCTGGAGGATTATTTTGGGTTTCATCACACATATTTCTTGCCTGTTGTAAATCCTTAGCTATTACTTGCAGATTTTGCTGCCTGAACATATTTTCCTGCACCCTAGTTGTGCAGTTATACCACAAATCTTCATTTGGCCCTTTCTGTCAATGTACTGTTCATATATTTATGTTTAGCTGTGTTACAAAATTCTGTTAGCACTCTTACCATGTTATAGAATTCTTATACACAGTCACAGATTACCCTGCTTTAGTGTGCTTATGTCTCAGTTCAAGACAAACATGCTTACTATACCTTGCTTGGTTTCAAACTCTATGGGTGACATAGGCTTCTGCTTCAGCTACATTTTCCTAGGAGAACCTCTGTTGTATATAAAATGTGGCGTTCTATCTTAGAGATGTAGTAAGCCTTGCAGGGTTTGGCTGGACAAGATGTTTGTTCATAACTGATTTTAAAAGTCAATCAACCTGGCTTTGTTTGTTTTTTCTTAATTTAACCTTTACTTTGCAGTATTGTGAGACCAAACATAATGGTATTGTATAAGCAGACATGAATTGTAAATGAAACCAGTCACACATGACTGATATTTACTTCTGTAGCCTCTGGGGGTTGATCTGAATATAGAACAAGATATAAACAGTGTAAGTGCTGATAAGTAAATTCAGTTCAAGGACTTGCAAATAAAATGTAGAGCAAAATTTATTGCACATGCAAAGAAATAGAAAAAATGACTTGTTTGCAACCTAATTTTTTTAATAAAATAGTTAAAGAAAATTTTGGAGGTGGATACCTGAAGTGGATGCTGAATTTGGGGAGTTACTGGAAGTGCATGCTGAATTTGATTACCTAATTTGATTTGCTGAATTTGAGTTTTACTCCTTGGTGTGTAGACTTGTACTCAACATAACACAACCAAAAGTAAGAATATATGCCCCAAAATAGAATCCCCAGTGATAAATGAGGTACTTCCACTTTCTACAGAGTGAGCAAAGAAGGTCAGTTTCCCAAGGAAATGATATAACTTATCAACATAGGTGGCAAGAGCCAAGAAACTAGCAAGGGAGAGAAAGGTGATGCTGCCTGGGTTCAGGCACCTAAATGGAGCCATAGCGTGGCTTGTCTTGAGAAACTGGCATTCAGAGACTGCCTCTCAAGCTGAGGTGCCTAAGGAAAGAGTGGTGTGGCTAGCCTCAGCCTTTTACCAAGAAGCCTGGACTAGAACATCCACCTAAAACCAGAGAGAAGAAAACCAGGTTCCTGGCTCTGCTCTGTTCCACAGTTCTCTAGGACAATGGTTTAAACAGGAGGCAATGACTGGGTTGGTGGAAAGGGGAAGAAAATGATGAATGGAAACACTCCCTATGCTGTGGCCAAAGGTAGCCAGTTGTGCTGGGGTCTAGATCGAGAATCTTGATAACGAATGATCTAAAGAACCATTTGTCTCTTCAGTCCAGTACTTAAAGTACTTAAGGTTTAGAGGCAAGACCTGGGATAACGTCTGTTGTTTTCTCGGGTTGCTAGTTCAGAGAATTACTTCTGGTATTTATCTAATGAGTGTAATACACGTAATACATAAATAATTCAGGGAAACCAGAACTCCTAAAGTTCAGTGGAGGGGTGGCGTACTTGATAACATAGGAAGACTGAATAACAGCCTAATGATCTACAGTTTCTAAAGCCAAAAATTTTATGGTAAAAACAAATAAATAAAAGTAATTCAGTGAGAGCAGTGCTTTTATGTAAGTGCATTTTAGCCTCAGATGAGATACCACCATATAGCCATTTGAATAGCCCACCTTTGAGTGCTGAAGAGGCTATATAGCCAAGTTATGGCACTGCTGTAATTAACCTAACAGGCCCTGATGTGAGGTGGCATATTTGAAATTAAGCATAAAGACCCATGAGTGTTGCTTCAGGGCTTCCAGAGCGATGCTGGCTCCCCTTCATCAACTCTTGCTGTGAAACTATATGGGTTTCAGTGCAGGGGCAGGTAGTAAGAGCAGCATAAGCCCTAAGTGGTCTGATTTTCTTTCTCAAATGAATGGAATTTCTTTCAAATGAATGGAATTTTCTTTCTCTGAATGGAATTTGAGGAGGGAATGATTGAAAAGAGTAATACAGAGTTTATTAGTAAAAGAAAAACTATGTGCAGACAGTTTTTGACCTAAAACAAGTATTATGTCACCATACTTAGCCCAGAGTGTTTTCCACAAAAGAAATATAATTAAATACCAAAGAAAAATTCATTATCTTTTCCCTGATGTGGCTTTGCCTTCTTTCAGATTCTGCGCTGATGAAACTTGCTTGCGGTTTTCAAAGCCTCACAGTTTAACTAAAGGCTCAGGAGAGAAAGTCCAGTAACTCTGTTCAGCTCATATAGGCACTGTAGAGCCTAACTTCCTATGTAAACCTGATTAAGATATTTCAGGCATTTGGAAATCCACTCCGTGCCTTCAGCACCTCACGTTTCTTTGTTCTTCCTGACACCTGAACAAGTTTCTGGCACAATGCAGCCCTCCCTCTGTCCTTTTTCTTGAATACTCATTGCACACAATCCCAGCAACCTGCAGTCGTTCCTTGCCATTAACAGACTGTTTTCCAAATAGCTTTTATTTGCAGAGAAGTTTTTGGGTCTCATCAGCTATAACAACTTCAGCACTGGTCTTAGGTATTTACTTTCAGATTTGCTTAATGACTGAAAATTCTCCTAACTTGAATGCATTAAACTTTAGTGCTTAACCCTGCATGGAAGATACTCGTTCTCAGCCATATGTGAATCCTTTGACATTACAGTTCAGACACTGTCTCTCAAAGTCAGCAAATAGGTTAAAATTAGTCCTTCCAAAAAGTGTCACAATGCCACTCTTTCCTTGGGATACTGTTTGTGGCAATTGATTAATTCATCAGTTAAGAAGCCCTGTTTGAATGTTTTGTAATTTTATCTATTTAA
Source organism: Nyctibius grandis (assembly GCF_013368605.1). Taxonomy (NCBI): domain Eukaryota; kingdom Metazoa; phylum Chordata; class Aves; order Nyctibiiformes; family Nyctibiidae; genus Nyctibius; species Nyctibius grandis. Next base: position 14,444,270 of record NC_090659.1, on the reverse strand, counting down.
CTGTTTTAGCTAACATACATCATACCACTAAAAAGTGTTTCCATGTACCTCTTTATCCCATGTTTACAATTTGTTGATTAATTTACTGAATAAGACTGAGTCCTTCTAGGAGCAACTGGACTACTAGCTTCTGTCCGACTTACTCCTCCATTGGTTGATCTGTTTCTTACCTTACTGAAGACATACATGGAGGGGTCACTTGTAAGAATGGGTGAAATCAACTTGGTCCTTTAGCAAGCATCTCAACTTTCTAATATCCTTCAATAGAAGAGCTCATGTGCTACATCATGACAGAGGGACTGTCTGTCTGGGTGTCTTGGTTTTGTTGGGATTTTGTTTCAGTTTGTGGCCAGACATGGTGATCAGGGCCATTAGCAGATAAATCCAGGGCAGCTGACCCAGGCTGGCCCACAGGTGTATTCTATATCATTAACAATTAAGTTCTCTGTAAAAGGGAGGGCTTGGTGGAGAGAGGTGGGGCTGGTTTTGCTGTGCCCTCCCCCTCCCCGCATTGCGAATGATTGGTATTCCTGGAACAACCTGCTGCAACTCTGTAGCTAAGTATACCTTTGTGTGTTTTGTGTTATCATTTTTATTTGTTTCTTTATTTTATTAAATCTGTTTCACTTTAATCCATGAGTCTCCCTCTTTTTCCCAATTTCCTTCCTCGGTTGGGAAAGGGACATCGGGTGAGAGAAAAACTGTTTATTGTTTAGCCCCGTGTGCAGGCTAAATGAAGACAGAGGGTAGAGACAGTACCATGTGTACACACACCCTATTGTCCAATGACTGTGAGTTTCATTACACAGCTTTGTTATTTCATCTAGAGGAGCTCCTTTCAGTGCAGAGCCCTGCTAGGATGATTCCTCTTCACGTGTCACAATGCAACATGCTTAGTCTCTCTCCCCCGCCTCACCTCCTCTGTCTCAATTTGGGACCTCTTATGCAAAATAAAAAAGCCAGCTCTTTCGGGCACATGGGGCCATACATTAAGAGAAGGTGTGCTGTGAGAACACGATACAAATATGCACACACCATGGGGAGAAAGGAGACATAAGATGCATTCAGGGAAATGAATCAGCCTCAGATTTTCTGTGAACATCTTACTGATATTAACCACTGACCTTTACTTCTAATGTATAAGGAACTGTCATATTTGCTGCCAGAAAAATATGCTCAAGTTAAAAAACAAAATACCCATGAATTTAAGGTCAGTTTTGTATTTGATTTCTAAATAAACAAAGAGGTGACAGAATCAGAATCTGTGTTGCATATTTGAAGACTGGACTGAGTGCCAAAATTAGTCCTTTGCAGTGGTTCATGGGCCAAATAAGTGGATAAATAATAGAATCTGCCAGTAGTGACTTCAAAAACAAGACTGCGTGGCAAAGAGGTAGCAGTGTATGAAAAACGTACCTGTCAAATCTGTTGTTATATGTGGATTTGACATCAGTCTTGCATAAAAAAATTTTTGATTGATAGTCCTACTTAGAAATACAGTAAAAAGGAATGCAATGTTCAGTACCTCTTTATTAATTGTCATGCACTTGTCAGACTGTTTATATCTTGTATTTTCTATTTCATTTGTAGATTTTAAAAAATGCTAAGACTAGAATGAATTTATTAAAATGACAATATCTTCAAAGGGCTCAATTTTTCTATTCTTCGTCATAACAATTAGTAACTTATCCCATGGTTAATCCATTTACTTTAAATAGTGGTTATCAAGAAGTTAAATGCTATACAGGAAGTATAATCAGGAAAAAGAAGGTACAGATTCAAAGGGAGCCTTTCAAAGCAAAAAATGATCAGTTTTATTTCCATAGCTAGGAAAATGCAAATATAAGCATATACCTATGCGAAACTTTGTCTTTTTTTTCCCCTGTAAAATCAAACTGTAACACTTCACTGACAGTGAATACCCATTATTTTTTGGCAGATTTCACAGACTGACTTCTGTTTCTCTTGGAGTGGCAATATTCCTTTTGACTTCAGTAAGTTTTGGATCAAGTGCCCTTACCCAATTTAGACCTAATGATTTTACTTCTATTGTGTAAATACGACCCTGGTCAAAAATGTTCTGCCATCTTAAAATTAAAGAAGATGCTGAGAATTGAGATTTCCTGCTAAACAGTAGTACTCTTGGGAGTGAGTCTATTTTTGCAGCCTTCTAAAAAAAGGAATAAATGAATTACAACATGAAAGCATTTGAAGAAAGTGGTTTGGAATGAAAGTTAAGGATTCTCTCAATTTTGAGATAAATTAGTCTGTCTATGTAAGATGGTTTTGGTAAAGACTTTTTTCCCTATGTTACAATTACTCTGGAGAAATTGAGGCAGTTACTAACCTTCATAGTAGAAAACTTAAGAGGTACAGATTCAAAATGTCCTTTCTCTTTCTTTTTAAGAGTGTAACATTTGTTTTTAATAGTGTAATATTTCACTAGAAGAACTCTGTGTTCTCTGTTTCGCAGCATGTATGTGTTACTTGCATGAATGCAAGAGGAATGAGTGATTCTGGCTACTGTTTTTCTTTGTTCCACAGGAAAAAAAATTCTTCCTTAAACTAACAACTCCTGCTCACCTTTCTTACACAGGTAAGATTCCTTGGGAAAAAAAGTGAGAAAAAATATGAAAATCAAGCAGCTGGTGATTCACACAATGTAAAAACAGAGTTTATTTGATTTTGTGTTCTTTATCTATCACAAAGTATTTAACTGGAGATGTGAACAGGGACCTAGTATGTTTTACCTAATAGAGACCTTGTTAATGTTACTTTGAATAAATGTCTATATCAGGAGTTATGAAACCAACCCTACTTAATCATTTAACTATGGTATCTGGTAGAAGCCACACTGTAATTGGTGGTAAATAATTTGGTGTGCACAAGGGGACTGACAAGTAATATTCTCTTAATGATTCTTTGCATTTTCTGTGTCAGTTGTCTTGGGAAGTCTATATTGTTTTTTGATGAAGAAAAGCATCTTTTTTTTAGCAGATTATTTCTGAAAACATTACATACATAATTATCACAATATGACATGTATAGAACATAGATCTAAATGTAAAATCACTTTTGAGGTTTTTATTGCAGTAGTACCTAAAGATTTGAACCAAAACTGGGGACTTGCTGCACTGATGAATACTTAGGTAACAGAATAGTCCATATCCAAAACATTGCTGGCCCTGGTCTAAGTAGTCACCCCCTTCTTAAGTGCACTCTATTGGAATTAGGGACTCGAGACTCCTTCAGTCCAGATAAAAAACTTCCAGCACAAAAATACAAAACTGACAAAGATAAGAAAGAAATAAAGGGAACTGACTTGCCCAGAGTATTGAAGATGATGAAAAGTAGGCTGCTTTCCCAATGTACTATCTGATAATTGCCTTCCTGACAGGTAAGAATTTCTCCATGGAAAGCCAGTGAAATGACTGCAAGGAAAGAAGGGAAGATTCATATGGCTCTCTTCTGAATACTTCATGTAGACATTCAAATTAACCAGATAGATTTCTCACATTTTTTTTTCTGGTCAGTATATACTGTGCTTCAAGATACCTAATTCAAAGTGAGAGACTAACCTTTTCATTGTTATCTGATTAATTTGGGCTCTAGAGCTGATGAAAGGACTCTTGGGACTGGCTTGGAGACAAGGACTTACACCTCAGCCTGCTGAAATCAGTGAATATGAGATAGCTTGTACCATACTTAGACATTTTATGCATGAATTCTGTAGTATCTTTTGAGTAAGATATGCCACATTCATCGCCATGTTTGTTACTGAGAGTCAAAGATTTGTGGAGACCTTCCCATTATTCTGGCCAGGAGTTCCTCTCACATGAGATCAACAGGTTACACTATCCAAACCTGTACTTGGAAAATATAAACATAATTCTTTAACAGACAGTGAGCAAGAAAATGGGGGAAACAAACAAACAAGAAAAAGAGGCAGTCCTTTGGTTTTAGCTACTACAGATTAGAAATATCCCTTGGTAATCTGAGAGCAAAGTTTCCTTTTCTGGTGTTTGGATTCCTTGAACTGAAGCAGTGAGAGGAATATAAAACACAAACACATTTACACATTTTGTAAATTTTCAAGCAGAGCAACAAAAATGCATTTCCAGTTAAAATGAACTAGTTGATCAGACGGAAAACCTTTTGGGTAGAAATTGACAGAAATGTCAGAAACCTGTTAGTTTATTTGCCTACTAACTCTTCCTTCATGAGCTGATAATGATAACTGAAAGGAAGTAAAAACAACAGAAAGTGAAGTCCCAGGGATGGTGATTTTACTTTTTGTCTGATGGTATGGTGGCTGCTTAGGGGAGAATAATTTATATTTAAAACAGTGCAAATTATTTTCTCAAAAAAAAAAAGAGGAGAGAGAGAAAATTGGAGGAATTGGTAGAACAGCAAAAAACACAAGTGGAAGCAGTCATCAGACTTCTTCACAGAGTGACATTTAGCACCTCGCTGCTTTGTAGCAATGGTACCACTTTGGGCATGTAGGCTCCAGTTGAACTTCAGAATGGCTGGAATTCATCAAGACCAGCAAGCAAAGTGGGGCACTATCAATACTGAGAATCACTGACTATACGCTGTCCATCAAAGGTATAGTGTGCCATATCCAGAATAGGTGCATAGTTCTCATCAGGATTTATAACCATATCATTTTGCAAGCCTGCTGAATCCAAAAATAAAACCAGAAGAGAATACCCTATTATTATATGACCTAACATACAACTTGCGCCATGAAGAAGGCATATTTTCAAAGTCTACCAGACTTGTTTCTGTGGGTCAATCTGTTGCTAGTTCCTTCAATACGTAAAAACAACAAAACTACAGCTTACCTAATATATAACTCTCTAATATTTTGTAACCATGCTTCCTAAGATGTCTGTCAGCTCTCAGACTTGCTGATCTATTTATCTGTATTCTTCTTAAAAAAATTCTTACTGCTTGACAAAGTAATAAATATTAAGCTCTAAGAACACATGGTGTCATGTAAGATCTAAACTTAAAAGTGCTTTACAATCACAGTTCAAATCAGAATATAGCATAGTAATCACTTATGACACTAAAATAAAACCTCTGATAGTCATGTACACAGGCAAGTAATCATAATCTGCATACTTTGTCTCAATGGATCAGAAAGTACCCCTCATCTTCCTATGTAAGTCAGTAGATGTTTGACAGATCAGTATCTCCACTCATTTTCATCTAACATAACTCAGATTAATGATGAATAGAGGTTTAAGGCACAGAGCAGCATAAAATTCTGAGATCTATTCTTGACCAAGGTTACAATCAACTGCCTGGGTTGGGAGACCATGTAATTTTCCTTTATAGGTTTTTAGAGATATTTCCTGGATTTGTTTTGCTCAATTCTGGTTTTTATTATCGTTCAGCACAACTCTGATCTTTATTAGACCATTCTGTTAAATTGCCTTTCTGAATTCCTTAGCTCTTAACAAAAAAACTGCCCTTCTTAAAATATTTTTCCAGTGTTGTGGATATTACATCTTCTTCCTGCTGTGTTGTATTGAATTGCTTTTTTGATTTACTAATGGTCTACATTAATTCAAAAACTCCCTTTGGTGTTAGTGATTGGAATGAAGCAGCACACCAGCCGAGATACATCGTTGTATATATACAGACATATATATATGTTTGAAATCCAGACTTTAAATCAATAAGGAGGCAGTAGAACTAAAGATGATGGTTATATAACTTAGTACTGCACCATGAGAAAAATAATAGTCTTAAAAACTTTTATTCCAATTCCAATCTATGATCTGAAGATGACTGTTTATTACTAACAGTACCTGATTACTCGCTGTGAAGAAAATACCTAAACTGGTATGAACAAGGGGAATTTGTCTCAAAGTGACAAGTACATCCTGTAATTATCTCTAATTCACATCTGCAAATAACTGTTATCAGTGTCCTAGAAAGCAGCAGAGCTGGAGAATGTGACTTTCACTTTCTCCTCGTGTTCCAAGTTAAAAATGAAATGCTGGTTGACCATAGAGGCCTGACTCATTTATTGTACAGATTCATCCCATAGAAATCTCACAGTAGGTCTGTACCTGGGGTCCTCTTTTCGGATATGTGCATAGGCACAGCATCTTCCTTCATAGAGTGCCTCTCCAGGGCACAGGAATGGTCTGCTCTGATGGGCAGGAAACCCAACAGGCCTAGCAAAAACCTGCTTTGACTCACCATGAACCTCCTGACCGTGCTCAAACACAAAAAGCAAGTATAGAAAAAGTCAAAGGCAGGAGAAGCTATCCAGAAAGAATACAGACATATTGTCTGGGCATGCAGCTATGGGACTGTGAAAACCACAGCTCAGCTGGGCATGATAGTGATGAATGAAGTGCATGGAAACAAAAAAGATTTCTTTGGGTATTTTGGCCACAAATGTGTGGATGTATTGAAGAATGAGGACGTGGAAAAGTTTAAGATGCTTTTTTTTTTTCCTTTCTCTTTACAGTCAGGGTTTGCTCTCGGGTTCCCTGGTCCCTGTGCTTAGTGGCAGAGCCTGGGAGATGGAAGTGCTACCCAAGCTACAAGGAGATTGATTAGGGACCACATAGGCAAATTGAGCATAGGAGACTGGATGGGATGCATTGAAGGGTGCAGAGGGAGCTCGCCAAGAACATTGAGAGGCCTTCCTCTGCCATCTTTGAAAAGTAGTGGCATAGGTCACGACGAATTTATCAAAGACAAATCATGCATGACCAACATGATAACCACCTATGATGAAAGAAGTAGTTCAATAGAAAACAGAAGAGTATTGGGTGTTATTTTGCCTCACTTCAGCACGGTGTTTGACACCATCTCCCATAGCGTTCATGTAACCAAGCTGGACACGTAAGGACTGGATATATGGATTGCAAATTAGTTGGAAAACTGGCCAGACTGTTGGGCTCAATTGTCTATGGTCAGCAGTTTGAAATCCTGCTGGTAGCCAGTTAACAGTAACATTTTTCAGGATTTAATACAATGACCACTATTGTTTATTGTTGTTGATCTGGATGATGGGATGCAATGCACTCTGCAAATTCACAGACAATAACAAACAGGGGTGTGAGTTGGCAATTAATGTACTGGAGGGCAGGGATAACATTTAAAGTGCTCTCGAGAGACTAGAGAAATTTGCTGATGGAAACCTTTGTGAAGTTCAAAAAAGGCAAATTAAAAGTCCTCATCTGAAATGGAATAACCCTATGCACCAGTAAAGGCTGAAGGGCAACTGGACAGAGGTCAGTTTTGCAGAAAAGGACCTGGGGGTCTTGGAGTATGGAAAGGTGAATATGAGCCAGCAGTGTGCCCTTTATAACTGCATTACTAAGAAAATGGCTGAAAGGTCAAGGCAAATTACTAATCCCTTCTATGTGGCACTTATGATATTGCATCCTGAGTACTATGTCCAGTTCAGGCCTTCACAGTGCAGGAGAAAGGATCACAAACCGAAGCATGTTTAGCTAGGAAAGCTAAAGCCCTGATTAGGAAAGTTAAAGCCCTGATAGAATTAAATCTGGACAGAGATGTCAAGGGCAACATGAAATGCTTCTATAGGTATGTCAGTGATAAAAGGAAAACTAGGGAAAATGTGGGCCCTCTACTGAAGGAAACAGGAGACCTGGTTACTTGGGATATGGAGAAGGCTGAGGTACTCAATGACTTTTTTGCCTCAGTCTTCACCGGGAAGTGCTCTAGCCATACCGACCAAGTTTTTTAGTCAACTATCTGTGTTAATAAAGATAACTTGTTCAAATAAAAATAGTCTTTTAGTATGGATTGGATGCAACATGGTCCTGAAAACTATTTCAACATGCTTTGACCTTGAAGATTTTGCAGAGATGCTTTTGCTAGGAAAGAGCTGAGCAAATTTAACCTTGCTATTACAACAGAGCATTGGGTATGTATGATGTGAATTAGCATGTTCTGGTACACTGTTGCTCCCCTATAATGTAAGAAAAAGACACAACTATATAGTAAAATTGTTTTATTAAAAACACTGATTGCATAATGATACAGTACATCGTAATAGACTTTTTTGCCTTTATGCTTGAATAAATACAAATTAGATGATAACACTTTATTTTAATGATACACTGATTAATACTGAATTACAATAAAACCTCTATGAAAGTGCATATGACATTTCCATTAATGGCAATTGAATTTGTTATTATTGCAGTTATTATAATGAACAGCAAATCAAATTACTAGTGATAGAACACTTAAATTATATTGCTGCTTCTTCAGGAAAAATATAATTTTAGCTCTCAAAACTTTCCCTATTCCCACCCCAGGAACCATTGTTGTATGAATTAAAGAGCTAACTTTGGCCTCTACAAGGATCCACTCGGCGATATCCCATGGGTTAGGGCTCTAGAAGGTAGGGGGGTTAATATTCAAACATCACTTCCTCCAAGCTCAAGATTGGTGCATCCCCATGAGTAAGAAATCAAGCAAAGGACGCAGGAGACCTGCATACATGAGCAAGGAGCTTCTGGCTAAACTCAAATGGAAGAAGGAAGTTTAGAGAATGTGGAAAAAGGGACAGGCCACTTGTGACGAATATAGGAAGGTTGTCAGAGTATGCAGGGATGTGACGAGGAAGGCTAAGGCCCACCTGGAATTAAATCTGGCAAGCACATCAAGGATAAGAAGAAGGGCTTTTTCAAGTACATCAGCAGCAAAAGGAAGACTAGGGAAAATGTGGGCCCGCTGCTGAATGATGAAGGTGCCCTGGTGACGGAGGATACAGAGAATGGGGAGTTACTGAATGGCTTCTTTGCTTCAGACTTTGCTGCTAAGGCCAATCCTCAGGAATCCTGGACCCTGGAGGTACAAAAGAAAGTCCGGAGAAAGGAAAACTTTCCCTTGGTTGAAGAGGATCAAGTTAGAGATCATTTAGACAAACTGGACACCCACAAATCTATGGGCCCCGATGGGATGCACCCGCAAGTGCTGAGGGAGCTGGCAGATGTTATTACCAAGCCACCCTCCATCATCTTTGAAAGGTCACGGAGAACAGGAGAGGTGCCTGAGGACTGGAGGAAAGCCAATGTCACTCCAGTCTTCAAAAAGGGCAAGAAGGAGGACCCAAGCAACTACAGGCCAGTCTGCCTCACCTCTATCTCTGGAAAGGTGATGGAGCAGCTCATTCTGGATGCCATCTCTAAGCATGTGGAGGAAAAGAAGGTTATCAGGAGCAGTCATCATGGATTCACCAAGGGGAATTCATGTTTGACCAACCTGATAGCTTTCTATGATGGCATGACTAGCTGGGTGGATGAGGGGAGAGCAGTGGATGTTGTCTACCTTGACTTCAGCAAGGCTTTTGACTCTGTCTCCCATAACATCCTCATAGGAAAGCTCAGGAATGTGGGCAGTGAGGTGGATTGAGAACTGGCTGAATGGCAGAGCTCAGAGGGTTGTGAGCAGTGCAGAGTCTAGTTGGAGGCCTGTAGCTAGTGGTGCTCCCCAGGAGTCAGTATTGAGTCCAGTCTTGTTTAACTAGGAAGGAATAATCCCATGCACCAGTACAGGTTAGGGGTTGACCTGATGGAAAGCAGCTCTGTGGAGAAGGACAGAATCACAGAATCGTCTTGGTTGGAAAGGACCTTTAAGATCATCGAGTCCAACCATTAACCTAACACTACCAAGTCAACCACTAAACAATATCCCTAAGCACCACATCTACTCGTCTTTTAAATACCTCCAGGGATCATGAGTCTACCACTTCCCTGGGCAGCTGGTTTCAATGCTTGATAACCCTTTCAGTGAAGAAATTTTTCCTAATATCCAATCTAAAACTCCCCTGGGGCAAATTGAGGCCGTTTCCTCTCATCCTATCGCTCGTTACCTGGGAAGAGAGACTAACTCCCAACTTGCTACAACCTTTCAGGTACTTGTATACAGCAATAAGGTCTCCCCTGAGCCTCCTTTTCTCCAGATTAAACAGCGCCAGTTCCCTCAGCTGCTCCTCATAAGACTTGTTCTCCAGACCCTTCACCAGCTTCATTGCCCTTCTCTGGACACGCTCCAGCACCTCAATGTCTTTCTTGTAGTGAGGGGCCCAAAACTGAACACAGTATTTGAGGTGCAGCCTCACCAGTGCCGAGTACAGGGGGACAATCACTTCCCTAGTCCTACTGGCCACACTATTTCTGATACACGCCAGGATGCTCTTGGCCTTCTTGGCCACCTGAGCACACTGCTAGCTCAGGTGCCATGATTCAGCCAGACATCAATCAACACCCCCAAGGTTCTTTTCCACTAGGCAGCTTTCTAGCCACTCTTCCTCAAGCCTGTAGCGGTGCATGGGGTTGTTGTGCCCCGAGTGCAGGACCCGACACTTAGCCTTGTTGAATTTCATACAGGACCTAGGAGTCCTGGTGGACAAATTCAGCATGAGCCAGCAATGTGCTCTTGTGGCTAAGAAGGCCAGTGGTACCCTGGAGTGCATTAGGAAGAGTGTGGCCAGCAGGACGAGGAAGGTTATCCTCCCCCTCTACTCTTCCCTAGTGAGGCTATACCTGGAATACTGTGTCCAGTTCTGGTCTCCCAGGTCAAGAAAGATAAGGAACTACCAGAGAGAGTCCAGCGGAGGTCTACAAAGATGATTAGAGAACTGGAGCATCTCCCCTTACGAGGAGAGGCTGAGAGAGCTGGTTCTGTTTAGCCTGGAGAAAAGAAGACTGAAAGGGGATCTTAACGATACCTACAAATACCTTAAGGGCAGATGTCAAGAGGGTGGAGCCAGATTCTTCTCAGTGGTGCCCAGCGACAGGACAAAGGGCAATGGGCACAAACTGAAACATGGGATGTTCCATCTAAATATGCAGAAAAACTTCTTTACTTTGAGGGTGACAGAGCTCTGGAACAGGCTGCCCAGGAAGGCTGTGGAGTCTCCTTCTCTGGAGATATTCAAAACCTGCCTGGACGCGACCCTGTGCAACACGCTCTAAGTGAACCTTCCTTAGCAGGTGGTTGGACTAGATGATCTCCAGAGGTCTCTTCCAACCCTAACCATTCTGTGATTCTGTGATCATGCTTAAGTAACCAGAAATATATAAAACCAGAATGTTGTATGATCATGATATCTTTTATTCCTTAATTTTAAGAAGTCGCTCTACATAATTTTATCAACACAATTTCATGTTAGAAATTGATAAATGCAGAGAATTATGATAAAGTCTGTAAAATATTTTAGCAAAATGTAACTTCTGAGCGGTGAGATATATGACCAGCAACAAAATCCGTTTCAAAGACTTTTCTACAGTCATTCGTTTAATTGTGCTTATTGCAAATGGCAGCCAAAGTATGAGATAAATTTAAAAAGTTTGTTCTGCTCAGAATTCAAGCTCAACTAACCAGTTTAGAAATATCTCATATTAAAAATCTCTTTGAGATATCTTTGTAGTGTACATTTCTAGTAATGAACTCTTCCCTGCTCCTTGACAATAATCTGAATGTCCTCATGATTCATATCAGAAGTTCATTCATTATTCTTTTCATTTCTTTTTCACTGATTGTTCTAGGAGATTATTTTCCTTATTCCAATCCAGATTGAATTCAAGCAGGGTGTAGATATTCAGGATAAGCTTTCGTTCCGTCCCATAACTCCATATGCAAGTACAAATAAATACGTTCTCTTTGAAATGTGTTTTTTAGGGGGAAACGACTATACAGTGTTGTTGCAATATGTTAACATACTTGTGCCACAATATATGTGCTAAATTATTGGGTAGATACACATCTGGGTTATTGTAGTCACTGTAAGAAAATAGGAGGCAGCTTTGTACAAATATTAGCATCCTAAAATTGGCTTGACAGGCTCACTGCATAAACTGTAATATTCTGCAAATAAGGACTCATGCCCCAAATCTTTTAAAATTTTTATGTACATCTCCTAGAGTCTTAAACCAAGTTGCTATTAAAAGATCCACAGTTTGAAAGATTTTACATGGTTAGACACTCTTTAAGGGCACTTTTTGGAGCCTTTTATTCAAATGGCATTTATCCACTTCTCTGAATGTGAAACTCAGACTAAACAAACAGGTGAATGACTCTCGTTCATTTCAATTGAAAAGAATTTCAAAAGCCCATTTCAAGGATTAGCCAGTGGGGAACACACAGCAGTTTGCCCCTTCCCTGAAATGAAATGTTTCTTTTATAAGTCACCCGGTAGGCACAAGTTTTGATTTTAAAATACTCTCTAAGAAATACCCTGCAGACATTACTTGCACTACCTGCAATCATTTCAGATTCTGTGAAGCACTGGGGAACCGTTCTCATCTCATCACTGTACAATCTGCAGAGATTTCATCTGGAAGAAGTACAAGGTGGTATTGTTTTCTTTCTTTAATAGCTGCACAAGGCAAAGACAAATGATGTCTGTTCAGCACTGACCCATCAGGAGAAGGCAAGTCTGATCTGAGAGTTCTCCAACAAAGTTGGAGCTGAATTGATCATATCGCTAGTTAAACTTCCTACCATTCAAGCATAGACAGAACTGAATTTTTGGCTTTACTTTACTGACACAACACATTTTTTTGCACTTTGCTAAACATGCATTTGTGTTTGTCATTGGGAAGCTAAACTGAAACTAATATAGAGGAAACTAAAATACAGAGTTCTCATATAGACATTTTAGAACAAACAACTAAAAATATGCCCATACATTCCTAAATCAAATAATAAGAGCACATCATGTTAATTTGCAGAAGAAACAACAACATACTCTTTATCCCTGGTCCTTCAGAAAGAGGACTGTTGCATATTTATAGCATATTTCCAGATTACAATTAGCACTTGCTCAGTGACTGAACGTGAGCTTGCAAGATTATGAAGTGATACAAATTGAAGTGAAATGCATATAGGAAAACCATTTATTATAAATATACAATTTTAAAGCATACTTTAAGGAATTATATACTTGCCTTGCTGCTGATCTCTGTCTCTCTCTGGGCCATCCTCTTCACAGTTTTCTTATTTATAAAAGAAGAATGATGTTTTTGAACATCTTTCTGCCAGCTGTTGCAGTTTAACAGTGAAAGATGTTTAATAAGTCTTGGGAATTGTGTGTTACTGTTGACAGTTGTGAAGAACACCTCAGACCAGTTCTAGTCATGGATGATTTTACTATATACCTCTTCTTTTCTTTATATTGAAAATTTTTTTTCTGGATTAATTTTTCCTTTTTTTTCTATTGTTTGCTTTTCCCAGATGAAGACAAGGTAGACTGACAGTATTTAATTGCCAAAAAGGAAGTTCTTAGAAAAAAATGTTGATAGAATAAAACTTTGTAGAAAAAAATAAATCTTAACGTGAAGAGACTACTTGTTATGTTACAAAGTCCGTGTTAATGAAGAATTTCATTTTTAGTTGTTATCTATCTACTGATATTATTGATATTAAAGAACTTTTAACAAATCAGGTACAGTTTATGTTTTCAGCAGTAAAATAATTTCTATGTGTGAATAGTGACATTTTCTCTTTACTGATAATCGTCATGAGAAAAAAAAAAACAAGACAAATTTCAGCTGAAAATGTAGGCTTTAGGCACACATATGACTTCAAAAAATTCAAAATACTGAAATACCCCCAGATTAACGTCTTCTGACTCTATTAAATTTATACATTGAAAGAATACTTGCCAGTAATAACACAGACATATTTTTTTTTCTAATGAAGGAAGCATTTTCTGGGCTTCCGCAAAAAAAGTCTTTGATAACAGTGGATGTATATCCTTTTACAGGAATTTGAGTTATCTGCAGAGCAGGTAACAGAATTCTATAGCTGAATAAAAAATCTGCATGTGAAAAACTGACATTGAAGGTAGAGGTTTATTAAACAATATGAGGCCAAATCTGAAAGGTTGTTGTTGCTATATACATCTGGAAGTTCATGACTGCTATTTCAAACAGTATTTTTCTGTTTTATTATTCATCAGTTGTAACCAATTAATCAAAGTCTCTTAGACAAGATGCTACAATACTTAAAGGTATGTATTTAAAGTATAATATAGTTACTTTCAAACTTCTCTAGTGTAGACTCTGAAAACGTAGTTTAAACATGCTATATATACATATCATTGTGTAGCATATATCAGTTTGATTTCTTCATCCCTTTTCATAAAACCTTTAAAAATATTGTCTTAGCTCAATATCTCTTGAATAAAAGGGACAATTATTTATTGAAAATTCTACAGAGTATATCATAAAGAATTCTCCAAGTAAACCACCAAAACAAAAGATAAGGAAAAGAAGATACGGCCTTGGATTAGCAGAAAGCAAGCATTGAAATAATTGAGATTCTTTTTCAAGGCCCCTAAAAGAAATTAAAGGAAATACATCAACATAAGAAATCACTTACACAAAGCAAGTTCAACTATAATTCTGCTGTTCCTGACAGTTACTTCTTCAACTTCCAATAAGGGACTTTCTATAATTTCCACCAAAATACATTCTTGTGCTTCAGTACTGTAGCAAAGCTTGCACTGATGATGTAGACCAAGCAGCTCTAGTTGTGATGCTCACACAGGCTGTTCTTTCCAAAAGTTTACCAAGGGAAGATTTTCCTTCCACTGTGTTTTTATGACACTTTTATTGTACATTTAACTATTATTGTATGTTCTTTCTGCCCCCTCTTTAACTTGTCTTCCTAAGTCAGTTTTTCACAAGTCTAATAATTTTCATTATTCTCTGAATCCTGTCCACCTGGGTTACATTCTTCATGAGCTGTGGAAAATTCTGCTTGGCAGAGTTCATGCCAGTGCTGAATAGAATAAAACAGCGTATCACGTGCCTCATGGACAATAATCCGGTTTACATATTCCAGAATATGTTTCCCTATATGGTAATTATGTGACACTGTTGATTCATGTTCTGTTTGTGATCCATTAAATGCCTGTGTTTTTTTCAACAGTGAGGATATCTAATAATTCATTTTTCATCTTGTATTTATGGCAGTTGATTATTTCTGCTGAGTGCATAGCTTGTCATTTGCCCTTACTGAACTGCATTTTTGCTCTCCAAATTGCTTCTCCAACTGGCTGTGATCATGTCAAATTCTAAGCCTGGCCTCTGTCACTCTTGTAAATACTCCCAGCCTAGTATCAATTGCAAATATGCCTTCTCACTCTTCATTTTTTATCAAAATTGTAAAAAATAAAATTAAAAAAATGTTCAAAATGAGACTCGGTGTAGAACTACATTCACACAGATTTTCTTTGGACAGGAAAAAAATAAACACTTTATTGTTTTCCAATCAGTTAGGCATTTAGCAGACATTCTGTCTTGACCATGTTTCTGTAGCATGTCACCCGACACAATGTTAGAAGTTTTAGTAATGCCAAAGTATTTGCAAATTCTCTGCAACCCTCAAGGCCAAATGCCCTGTTGTAGAAGCAATTAGATTATCTTAATGAGCCTAGATCATGATAAAACCATACTGGTCTGTATTGATCTCCTGGTTATCTTCTAGGTGGTTATAAAGCACTTGGTTTATTCCAACATTTTTCTGGCAAAAGAAGTGAAGCTGACTGGACAACAATTTCCTTTTTCTTCCTTCTTTCCCTCTTCTTGCCCTTACACTTTGATAGTGGGCACTATCTTTACGCTTCGGGATCTCTCCCTTTTCTATAAGCTCTCAAAGACAAGTGCAAATTGTTCTGGGATTATTCCAGCCAGTTCTCAGACTGTGATACAGTGAATTTCATCACACCCAGCCAACTTGAAAGCATCTGTCTTAACTACTCTTTAATACATTCTATTTCTATTGAAAGAAAAATCTTAGTCTTTGTCATTGCTATATATTGTTTTAAGTGTCTGATGACAATGAACTTAGAAGCCAAAAAGGCGTTAATCAGTTCTGTCTCCTTGGGATCAACAACTTTCATCACTGAGCAGAAGATGAAGTCTTTTGTCTTCTTTTTGTAAGTCTGTCTTTTATTAGTTAAGTAATTACAGACAATGGTTTTAATAACACCTAATTTTTGGTATTCATAGACACTTAAAATATAAACATTTAATCTATAGATTTTGGTCATCTGGTCTCCCTCTGCAGCTAGGAGAAAAGGATAATTACCTCTTCATAAAAGGTGAGCAGAGTTGTTTTCTGGACGTGTTCTTCCTTAGCCATTGTCATCTAGCTCTGATTAGACTTTTTCATCTCTGATAGGTAAATTTAGGTAAGATGTATCCCACACAAAATGTTTCACATTTCTTTCCCCTTGTATCATTCTTTGTTCTTTGAGTATACTGATGTTTGTCCCTATGGGTTTGTGCTAATATTCTACATCATAAACCTAGTATTATAATTTTGTGTGTTTTTCTTATTTTTGAGGGAATTCAAGTACTCAAAGTTACATAATTTCTTATAATGATTTATCTTATTATGGCCTTATCATGGTGACATGGTTTATCTTCCTTGCTTTTTTTTCTTTTTGCATTGAAATAATCTGCACTTCTGCCATTACAATTCTCAGAACTCCATTTTTTGTAGTCACTTACCAATTCTCTGACCTCATTAATGCCTTTTTTTAGAAAACATTGTCTCCATTTCTCTCCTCTTTTCCTTCTTCTTTTCTTCCCTTCCTTTCTTCCTCCCTCCCTGTTTCTTTTCCTTTCTTCCTTTCCTTTCTTATCTCCTTACTTCCTTATTTCCTGCTTTTAAGAAAAGACTGGACATGGCACTTAGTGCCATGGTCTAGCTGACATGGTGGTGTCAGGGCAATGGTTGGACTCGATGATCCCAGAGGTCTCTTCCAACCTGGTTGATTCTGTGATTCTGTTATTCCCTCTCTTTCTTTCTTTCTTCCTTTATTTTTTCTTGGTTTTCTTTCATAGTTAGACTGCCCCAAGTTCCTTCCCACCATCATATTCCCAAACATTTCCCAGTTGCTGATAACTGAAACTTATAGCACCTTCTCCATCTACTTACTTCTGTAGCAACTCTGTTCCCAGTACGTTCCTAGGATCTGTTCACCTTTTCTTTTTCCTGGAAAAAATTTCTTTCCCATTAGTTGACAGGGGATCACAGTTGTGTTGTGTTTAGTATCCCGCAAGTGATCACAGTTGCTCCAAGTCAATATTCCTATGACTCCAGAACCTTCTCACAGTGTTGAAGATTTTATTTCTGTGGGTTTGATTTTCACTTAAAGAAAATCAGCCACTGAAATAAATGTTAAATATGAATATCTTCAAACTCGTGAATGGACGTAATTGCCTCCCACTATCGGGTCACTAGTAGACTGTTACTGCTGTATCTGTTTTGAACTCTCTTTCATTTCCTAAATCTCTATTTTCTTCTAGTTGATATGACATCTCAAGTAAAAAGAAAAAAAAATCCAACAAACCTTTCCCAAACCAGACACATTATCATAAAGCAGGAGCTGTGGAAGCTCTTCAAGCATTTTAATGACACAGAAGGTTAGTCAAAACTGTAATTAACTTAATTGGTTCCCCACATACGTTGAGGCATCGTTGCCTAGAGCTAAGTGGCACTACATGTGTGTTTCCCCACTCCTGCATCTTTCAAAACAGAATCAAAGGAATTGATTCTAAACTGATATTTATAGGATGAAATTACACAAAGGACAACCCAATGAACATACTGACTGAGAAGCAAATGTTTTCCTGCTAGTTTAATAGAAATTTTGGAATGTGAATTGTATATATTTAATTCAATGATAGTTATAACTGTGCATCACAGAATCTTGTAAGCCCCCAGCAATGACTGTGTAAGAGAATGAGCTCCCATTTACTGCAGAGTTCTTCATGAAAAATTAACGGCTGTGAAAAGAAGTATTCATCAAAAGCCATTAGAGGAATGCTTTCCACACTGTTTTATCAGCCTTTCATGAGCCTGTAAAACATCTTAAAAACATATTTGGAAACTAGATTGCTGAATAATACCAAAGACATTTGTTTAAAAAAAAAAAAAAGTTGTATATTATTCTATCAGGTTATTTATTGTAGAAACAGATGCACAAACTGCAGTTTTTTAAAAAAAACATGTTTCTACAGTTAATTTACTACAATATTATTCATATTCCTCAATAAGACTTTGATCTTAGCTAACTAAATAATAACCTTTTTATTTAGAAATGAAAACCTTTAAAAGTCCAGTTTGGCTCAGACCAAAAATATGCTTTTACTCCTTTCCAAAACACTGAGTGAATCTAAAGCTTGAAGAAGAAAGAATCAAACAAGCTAAAAAGTCAAGCAAAATGTTACAACTTTTTCCAATTTTAGAATACAATTGAAATAAATGTGTAAGCTAAATATTTGTAAGTAAAATCGTAACTAAAAAATCCAAGTGTCTCAAATATTTTTCCTTCTTTATCAAGTGTTTTTGAAGTTTTCCTCCCTTGAAGTAGTGTAATATGTCAAAACTAATACACATTTCTGCAGATTTTTGTTGCTGGTGATATGCATACAAGCAGCTCATGTCCCCTGCCTGTCCTCCTTGCAGTGCTTGGTCCAGTAGATAAGCTTGTTGAAACCCCAGCCCTAGATAAAACAAAAATAGTCCAGCACAGTTATTGATACCTCATTCCTGGATAGAAAACTCAGCTGTGCCAGGCTTAGATCTGGTTTATTTTTTGATTCAGATCAAAGACTTCATCTGTGCACTCCCCTGGCTTAGTAGAGCACCTTAACCACTTGGATGTCAGGTACCCCGAGATACAGCATGCTCAGTCATGTCTGGTGAAGTGTTCTATTTTGTATCCATAAACAGAGATCGATACTGCATTGCTGTGGTTGTGTACTTATCTGGGGTGAAAAAAAATATTCTGGTCTGAATTTGGTAGAAGATTGCAGTTCTTATACCTGTACTACAGTGTTGGATAGCAGGAAAGGAAATGTTATAATTTTAGTGGTTTGGGTTTTATTTTTTTGGGAGGGGTGGGGTTTTTTCTTTCTTTTTTTCCTTTCTTTTCTCTCCTGAGAAAGGCTGACTTGACTGACACATATCATGTGACTGGCTTTCTGTCTGTGATGCCTGTGTGGTAACATGTATTTTACTTGATCTCTTAAGTGCCTGAGGGCAAGGAGACAGGGAGATTTGGTTTAAGGTGTGCCTTTGAAACAGGAACTTTTTGTTCAGTGAGATCAAAACTTCTCTTAATCATGTTCAGAGGGGGTTACTGCTCCCTATGACCGTGGGTAGGGGTTGACAAGGGAATGCAGGGATGGTAAATTTCAGCACTGCCAGGATGTGAAAACCTAGTTACTACAGTGTTACTTCCTTGCTTGACCACTCTGTCCAGCTTTAGGCATTTCTATTTTACAGACTTAAACCTGTATGTGTATTTATGTGTATGTGTTTTCTCAAGCAAACTGCTCAGCAACATTTTCAGTGGGTTTTTTGTATTTGTTTTGGTTTCTTTTTTTTTGTCAACAGCAATATAGTAAACATTTTTAAAATAGTTGCTTTTACAGTTATATTATCATTAGCCATCAGAAACCCACATATAGCCAAAGTTCTCCTGGGACAAAAAGGGCTTCATAGATAATTGTCAAGTAATCAGATACCCTGCAGGCAGTAGTGACAAAAAAGAATTTTTTCCATTTTACATGCTTATAAAAATGTTCAGTGCCAAACTTACTCACAGACAGGGAAAAGCTTTCTTAAGTGTTCTTTACCTTGATTATCACAGTAGTTTCCATCCTTTTGTTTCAAGATCATTTTTGAATTCTTTCAGGATGTTTTCAAAAATTTTCTTGACCCTTAGCTGGATGGTCTCTGAACCATGAAGAAAGTTTTCAATGGAAAAAGTTGTCATAACTGAGAAGTATGATTGTTCTGGAGGGATGAAAGTAGAAAGAAAAAGAATGAGACCAAATGGACTTGAGGTACTGAACACTATTGTACACTACCCTTTAGTCAAACGCAGCTATTTCAGATTAATGATGTTCTTAAAATTTCCTGTACAGCACCGTCAGTCTCTGTTTAACATTGCTGACCTGTAAAACAGCTATATCACAAAATCCATTTGCTTCTGACAACTTCATTCCTCTCTCTCTTGTTTTTTCTTTTTTAGAATAGAGAAGAGAAGGAATAGATGATGGGAGGGAAAATATGAAAATAGCAGAGGGAAAAGGCAGAAATAGAAATAAAAGAAGGGAGATATATAAAGAGGAAGGAAGGAGATGGAAGAGGAAAATTGTTAGTTTTTTACAAGTCATTGCATGCAGTCATTATATGCTGCTTTGGCTAAAAAATGTAAGAGCAACAGGATATAGAAAGAGGCTTTCTTGAGCAACTTTTAATGATGAGAATGATGCTTTGCGAATGGTTTTTAAAGTTTAATTGTCTACCCTTTCAGTATGTAATCATGGTCAACATTAATATCAACACTATTTAGCAAACTAGTATTGAATAATATCAACACTATTTAGCTGTTCCCTTAACAGTGGCTGCTTCCACTTAACAGCA
The DNA here is from genome assembly GCF_013368605.1 of Nyctibius grandis. NCBI lineage: Eukaryota > Metazoa > Chordata > Aves > Nyctibiiformes > Nyctibiidae > Nyctibius > Nyctibius grandis. The sequence continues at coordinate 14,423,807 of NC_090659.1, read as the reverse complement.
ACCGTAAGAAAAAGGAAAGGATAGCAGGCAAACACAGTAGTCAACAGTGTAAACACAAGCAGACAAGCTCTACAATTTCCAATGATAATTTTTATGTGAACTGTAACCCTGTATCTCACTTTTTCCAGATAAAAATTCAAACTTTATGGTTTATTGATAAAGGAAGCGGTTCCTCATTAAGGCACCAAAAGTGAAGAAGACAGCAAATAGAGGTTGATGGCTGATTCAAATGTAAAAACAAAAAATATTTGCTCTTCAGTCATCTTTGTTTGCGTTGACTGGAAGTCCTTATGGATAATGGTCATACAGTGGATACAGAAAAAAATGAATAGATTCTACACTGGCATTGAAGATGTACTGTTTGGCTCGCAAACAGGGAAATACGTTGGACACACAGGAAAAAAATGTTTTAAACATTGCTTCACCAACAATTTAATTCATGAAACAGTAGTTTAGAGGTAAACATCGAAGATACAAATATGGTATGTAAACATACAGTTTACAGTAGAACAAAGAACGTGTTCCTTGAGACTTGAGGTCTCATTTTCACTACATTGGTCCTTTGGCTATTGGATCTTTTTAACCTTCCCCATGCAGTGTTTTTTCTTTAATTACTGCTTACAAGATATGATGTTTTTGGAAAGAAATCAGCCATCCATTTTTTGCAGTCCTTGACTATGTCTTCCAGTACCACAAGGTGATGTAACCATATGGGAATACTGCCAGAATACAGCCGGTGTGCAGAATTTATTCCTTTTTTTTGTTGTTGTTTCTTTGGTATCACCTTTAGTGACGACACTGACTTCCTTCAGTGGAAACGATTTTCAATCAACATGGAAGACATTTTTTAGGAAACAGAGTGTTAAGCTGTGCTTTAAAAAACATAAACCAAATTTGGTGCTGTCACCTTCAGGTTTTATATATGATGAAGGAATCTGGGGCTGAAATTGAAGTGATTGCAAATATGCTTTAGAGGCATACGTAGAAGTAAAAGAGAAAGGACAGAAAATGGTAAAAGATAAAATCAGAGAGTTAGTAGTGACAAAAAGAACCCCAAAACAACACAGAGAAAGGAAGATATGTAACCAGGTACTTGACTTCAAACTCCTGCAGGTAATTCCATTGTAACATGCTTTTTTCACTTCTAATATCTGAGTTTATGATGTCAGAAAGGGTTCAAATTTCAATAAAATTTCCTCCCCAGTCAGAAATTAGCTTTTAAATTCATGTTTTCTGTATGCTAAAAACCTCCTAAAAGGTTGAAACTGAAATATCTTGCTGCTAGTGACTGAATATGTTCTCTTTCACACACACTTATGCCTCACTCCTCTTACTTTCCATGTTTTCTTTCTTTTGCTTGCTTAGACATTGGGCAGTAAGATAATGTTCTGTTTACTTTATTAAAATAAGGCCAGAAAGGGGGGTTAGAATACTCATTTTGTCTCCAAGCTATCAGAAGATATCCAGTTGCTTACTTTGATCTCTTTTTAGTCCTTTTATCTATAACCTTGTAATATCCCAACAACTTAATGTCTATAGTGAAGAAGGAAAAGATGAACACAGCTCTCTGGGGTGAAGCTTTGTGTTGGGTAGTGATGGAAAACCAAGGGAAGATCATGAAGCATAGATCTTCCCTTTTAAAAAACAAGCCAGGGAAAGTGAATCAAGAGCTCTCCAGAATTCAGTTCTCTCACCTGAGTGAACAGACAGCTGCTGCCACACCATGCTGAACTGGCAAGCACTTTCTTAATTACTCAGTCCCTCCAGAAGGCAACACTTCAGCGGAGATGAAGAGGCACAATTTCCAGAGCTCCAGTGGGAATTGTTTTCAGCTTTCCAGAAGATTTATAGAAAGTGTTCTAGTAATATTAGACTATTTATAAGAAACATTTTCATGTCTGAATGCATGTTGAACCATTGAAAAGTCAACTTTTCCACTTTCATCCCACTATTGCTATAAATATCTCCTCTCAGAAATGTATGCAGTACATGGAATAATGTATACTGCTAGTCCTCTTGCAAATTTGTGTACGACATTTCTCTTGACTACCTTGTATGTAAGATGACAGAAGGCTTTAAGCAGCTTGAAGGTCGCAGGCTGTGGAAAAAAAAAATTTTCATTGCTTAAATATGCAATCTGAAAGGATGTTTTTATGCAGATTTGGACAGTTTTGTGTGCAGAAATAAGTCATTCTTTGATACAATTAAGCAAATCTCTTAATGTAGACCTTTAAGGGGAAGTACAAGCAGACATCATCTCTTCCCCTTACACTCAGCAGATATCCACAATAAAATCTCAGTTTCCAACTTTGTCTGCCCTGAGGAAGTTTGGGAATTTGTTTCAGATATTTCCAATGCTCAGCCTCTCAGTATTTAGGTATCATCATTGACAGGGGTTTTTTTCATCCGGTGGCTGTAAAGCTTTCTATAAATACTAGGAAAAAAACCTTAAAAACCTAACCTTAGTAACCTTTTTACTAGCAAAAAAACAAAACCTTTTGGAGTGAGGAGAGCAACTGATTTTCCTCATTTTTTTGGATTGCTGTGAAAGAGCAAGTGCTGGAATAAGTGTCTATCCTAAATATTAAAGACATACATTTCTTATTGACAATAATATGCCTTAACATATACCAATTTGCTAACTGAGCCCGCTGTTATTTTTCTCTCTCTGAGTCACTGAAAAAAAAGTCTTCCTTTGTAGAAATGGATATACTTAGATTCTTCCTGTATGAAGAATTTCCTAAAACTTAGTTTTAGGAAAACATTTGGGAAAAATATCTGTATTACCTATAATTCAGTGAATAGCCTTCCTATAACTCAGTGAATAGCCTTTTTTTTTTTTTTTCTTTTAGGGAGAAGCAAGTTCTAGTCAGCTTGGAAGGTAATTTCCATGATATATCCCTTTTTCTTTTGCTTATTTTTATAATTGATTTCTAGTGACCACTTAGATAAGAGAAATACAAACATAGAAATTAATCTATTAAGTAATTTTTTCCTAAAGAATTCAGCAACAATTTTCATTCTTTTGCTTCCTTCATTATTGTACTCTTACTAATAGTAAATCTTACTTTTCAATTGGCCTAGTGACTAGATATCATGAACTGCTAGTTACTTCTGTCTATGTTTTTAACATTTGAAATAAAAGGAAGCCACTGTCTAAGGGCTTCTGTGAGTTGTGTATTAATTACCCATATGAAAAATCTGCTCTAACACTGTGTACAATTTTGTGTTGGCTCTATAGTAAGAAAAATGCAAGAATACAACTCATTTCTCAACTTGTGAAACAAAGCAAACTGTGCAGAAACTGAATTACATAAACTGAATTTTGTTACCTCTATTTACTGATAAGAAATTGCCTGCTAAGACTGACTGAAACATTTTGGTGTGTATTACATCACTCTGAATGAGGATTTAACTACTGCTGAAATAAATAGCTTCATCGCTTTTGAATACTGGTGATAAAGTTAGTTATGAAAGGAAAAGACAAATGTAGGCTGAGTTTGCAGAAGCAAGAATTACAGTATTTTACCAATATTTATAAAAAATATTTAAACAAGAAAAAAAGAAGCTGATTAATAGCCTAATTCACTCCACACAAGTTTTATTTTTTTTGGCTCAGTAGTGTTCTTGTTTCATAGTTTTTCTTCACTTTGTTCTCTTCTTTCAGTTGTGTGGATACTGCTTAGTAGATACAAATATGTTTATAGTGAAATCATACCTATCCCCATCTTTTCCTCTCTTCTCTAACATGGAGAGATTGCTCAATTCTTTTCATGCTCTGCCTGAAGACTGTGTATCCCACTTATATGCTTCAAAAATGAATTCCACTCAGTCTCTTCATTTATTTTCGTTGCTTTCCTTTACACATACTCTCTGTGGTCCTGATATGTGTTATATTCACAGAATCACAGAATCACACAGAATCACAGAATGTTAGGGATTGGAAGGGACCTCGAAAGATCATCTAGTCCAATCCCCCTGCCGGGGCAGGATATTCCATTTTCATGCTGCAGTAACACCAGTAAATCAATGGTTCATTTCTATTCTGAAGATTTCCTCTTTTCTAACACAACAAAGATAAGCTACAGTAACGGCTTGTCACCTAAACATCTTAGAATAACATCAGTTCCTAGCAAATGAACAAAGTATGTTACTATATTGTTTTTCCTTTAATGTACTGTTTAAATTTGGAATGCCAATTAGTGCAATCCATTTTACAACTCACTGCAGTAAGACACTGCTTTTTTCTTATTTTTTATATATAAGAACATATTTGTGCCATCTTCAACTAAATTTAGACTGGAAAAGACAGGGCATGAGTAATAATATAGTAATCAGCTGTCATCAAACCCCACTAACTAGTTCTTAATATTCTTCTGTATATATAAACAGTGCTCATACTTCTACTGATGAATTATCATTATTAGGAAGTGTAAAACAATCAAGAGAAAGGCAAACACTTATAATTCAGTGAGTTGTAAATACCACATATTTTCTAAACAACAAAAAAACCAACCCAAAAACATCTTTTAATTCTTCAAATGAAAATTGCTAATGATTTTATGGTGTGGAGAAATTTTAATAGAAGCAGATTCCATTTATAAAATTATGTAATATTTATTCTATCCTCTTGTTGAAATAGTGTTGCAGATCATGTTTTGTTGAAAAAAAAATCCTGAGTAGAGTATAAGGTGACATGTAAACATATTTGTTTTATTATTTATAGTATATAATAAATGGTTTAGATTTTCATTTACCTTGTTTCCACAAGAAAATATTTGTACCATATTTTAGTTTGGCATCCTGAAATTCGTCTTATATTCTCTTGCAAAAAGGTACCTGAAACCCAAGAAAAATAACAATGCACTTAGAAAAGTGAACAAAATTAAAATAAATAATTATTTGACTGTGGTTGAAGGTTTAGATGTTGAAGCTGTAGTTTGCAGTGAGGCTAGGAACAAAATCCAAGAATATATTAGAATTGAGTTTCACATATAATGTAAGTCACACTTGCACCTGATACATCTACACATGACCTGAGTAGACATGATCTAGCTGTGGTTCTGAGGCCATGTAACATGTCAGCATGACACTGAGCTTGATAGTCTACTAGCAGCGCTATACAGCTCAATACAGCTGTCTTGATTTATAGCACAGTCAAAGGGGCATGGAAGAATCTGCAGTAAGCTGTAAAGACCTGGCCTAAATCTATGGTTCCCAATGGAGAGATTGTGAGTAACTTACTGAAATAGAAAAAAAGAAAGTTTGAAATGTCTAAATTCTTGGGAAAATAGATATTTGATAGCTCAGTTGATGACTCATCATCCACCTCTATAAAAAACTCAAACAACCCATAATAGCTGATGACTACAGTGATGGGAATATGACGTAAGTTTCAATAAATGTAACGTGGGATGAAACCTAACTATTGTCACAGCCTAGAGGTACTTTCCGGTTAAATCAACTAATAAAAAATTTGCTGAGATTGAAGAAAATCTGCAAAATCACCTACCCTTAAAGTCTTGTGTGATTGCAGAATGTTCCTATAGACAAAAAAAATCTCTTAAATGTTACATATAATGAAACAAACAGATGAAGTGTTGTCAATGCGAAGACTTTGATGTGTCAAATTATTGCTTGTTATGTAACACGTAATATGTACTAATTCAAAAGTAGTTAGTGGCTTAGGCTGCTTCTCAGACTGCTTTGAGTTAGGCACATACACTGTACATTGCCTTTTCTGTGGATATTACAACTGAAATTGCCAAAGAATCACAACGGCATGATGAAATCTTTTCAGTCAATTTCAGGTTCAAGAACAAGCAGCAAGGTGGGGAGTACTTATAATGAGGCATTTTGCTACAATGAAAAGCCCTCATAATTTCCTTCATTGATTACTCAAGGACAAATGTTGGATGAAGGGAAACAGATGTATCAGAAAAGATTTTAGCATTATAATTATCATGCTAAAAAAGAAAATAATGCAAAACTTCTGACACAGTTTGCATATAAAGCCTTAGAGTAAATGAATAATAGAAAAATCCCTCCATATATTGTGTAAATTTGAAGAAGAAAGATTAATTTATTATCTGAATTTTTCTTCAGAGGCCAAAATGACTTCAAAAGGAATTTAATGCAGTGCCTTTTGCTTTTAGTAATTACATAGCAACATTATCACTTAAAAGGTTGAAGCTGCAGAAAAGCTCAGTGAAGTACTGATTTCCCAGGGCTTATTATCACAAACACAATACATAATTCAAAGACAGAGCCAAAAAATCCTTCTGTATATCACATGTGATTCACAATTATTAATAACTTGGTATTGCAACTGGATCTGTATCTATTGCCTAAAATGTAGGAAATATTTGCCTAATTAACATCTTTCCATAAGTTTAAGCTGTCCGGTCTTAGCCTACTGTAGTCAACCTGCTGTTTGTTAGAAGGCATTATATAGGCAATAGAGTGAATTCCTGATATTCACTTTCAATTGAATAATGTAGTCTTGAGAGCTGGCAACAAAGCAATTCATGAGAACATCCCAAAAGTCCTTTCTACAGTACTCGCAAGTTTCCAGTAAAGCACTTGCTTAGAACAAAAAGGAAATATTAGACTTATATTTTGTAATTTATGTGTATGTTCATCAAGGGTGAAGGATGGTTAACTTACGTGTTTGCTTTCTATGATGAATTAACAAGACCTGTGGATGAGGGGAAAGCAGTGGATATTGCCTGTCTTTACTTAAGGCTTTTGACATAGTCTCCTACAATATCCTTGTTGTATGCAGACTGGCACATTATGATCTGGACAGGTGATCTACTAGATGAATGAGAAACAAGTTGGATGGTCAGTCTCAAAGGATAATTTTTAGTGATTCTTCCTGTGGCTCAAGGCCAGTTACAGATGGAGTTTGTTCAGGATATGCACTGGGAACTATCCTATTTAACATCTTTATTAACGACCTAGAGGATGAGATGGAGTATGCTCTCATTTGGTTTATGGATGACACCAAACTGGGGAGAACCCAGGGCAGGGCTGCCTTTGAAAGGGACCAGAGCCTGACAGGAACCTCTTGAAAATTCCCACACCTGGGATGAACTAGCCCCTACAACAATACAGGCTGGAGCCTGAATGGGTGGTGGGCAGCTGTGCTGAAAAAATCTTGGGCTGTTTGGGCCGACAGCAAGATGAGTGTGAGCTACCAGTGGGTCCTGGCAGCAAAAGATGGTCAACAGTGTCCTGGGACATATGAACAGGGGCACAGCTTGTAGATCAAAGGAAGTGACTTTTTATCTTTACATAACACTCATCAGACCGCACATGAATTACTGTGCCCAGTTCAGGCTTCCCCAGTACAAGAAAGACATTGACAAACTGGAGCAAGTTCAGTGGAGGGTTACCAAGCTGTTCAGGGGCTGAAGAACATGCCTTACAAGAATAGGCTGGGGGAGATGGGCTTGCTCAGCCTGGATGAGAGACAGCTTCAGGGGGACCTAACAGCTGCCTGCGGGGAGGTCATCAAGAAGACAGAGCCAGGCTCTTCACTGAGGAATGTGTCACATGGATCAGAGACAGTGTACATGAATTGAGAAAATGACATTCAGTCTGGATACAACAAAACCCTTTTTCACTTTGAACACAGTCAAGCAGAGGAGAAGGTTGCCAGAGAGGCTGTGCAGTCCCCATCTTTGGAAGCTTTCAAGACTTATCTGGGCAAAACCCTGAATGACCTGATCTGATCCCAGACCTGGCCCTGCTTTGAGTGGGAGGTTAGGAAAGATTTTTTCTTGAGATTCCTTCCAACCTCAATTATTCAATGATTCTATATTAACAAAGACTATTGTGCCAGGTTGACCTTGGCCAGCAGCTGAACACCTGCACAGCTGCTAGATCACTCTCCTGCCACAGCAGGATGGAGGGAGAGAATAGGAAGAGCAAGAAAATAAAAGGAAGGCATGAAAACTCATGGACTGAGATAGAGACAGATTAATAGGTGAAGTAGAACTGTGCATGCAAGCAAAGCAAAGAAGGCATTTATTTACCGCTTCCCATTGGCAGGCAGATGTTTAACCACTTCCTGTAAAGCAGGGCCTCAGCATGCCTAATGGTTACTTGGGAAAACAAATTCCATAACCATGAATGTACTCACTTCCTCCTCCTTTCCTTGACCTGTATTGCTGAGCATGACGTATATGGTATGGAATATAGCTTTGGTCAGTTTGGGTTAGCTGTCCTGACTGTGTCTCTTCCCAACTTCTGGCACACCTCCCGCTTCCTTGCTGGGGAAGTAAAGTGGGAAAAACAGAAGGGCCTAGAGGCTGTGCAATGAATGCTCAGCAACAGTCAAAACATCAGTGTGTTACCAACACTGTTTTAGTCACAAGTCTAAAACACAGCACTGTACAGGCTGCTGTGAAGAAAATTACCATTATCTATCTCAGACAGGCCCAGTACAAATATCTGCAAAAAATCACAGCAAAATTCTGAGGCGCCCCATAATCTCAGTGTGTATCATAATTACAAACATCCCTGGGAACTGTGAGTTATTAGTATCTTGTCCAACACATCACTATTACTTCCACTGAATAAAGTCGTATGCAATATGTAGGTGTCCTGGGAGTTCAGGTGAAAACTTTTCTCACATAAGAGAATCCTTACAGCCTGCAAGGTATCTTCTGCCTACAAAGTAAGCTTGAGGAAGTTAATCATATGGAGTAAGATCAGCAATTTTACAGGTTAAGAATTACTGCCTTTTCTTTCTAGATTTCTTAGTTCAGCAAAATGTCAGTATGCCTAAATTGATAGAAACCTCTGAGTTCTACCTCAGAATCATTAATATCTCAATGGAAAGCAATTTACAATTATTGGCTTCAAATATTACCCTAAAGAAAGATGTAGTGGCATTGACTTTCTGAGAGTGGATGATTTCCTTAACTTCTTATACATTATGTTGTCTGGTTAAAAAGAGTCAGAAGGCACGCAAATCAAGATTTCTTATGAAACTTGCCAATATAACTAAGAAGTAAGTGTACTGAAGTAGAAATAATAAAGCTGAAAATTTTACACATATCAAGTTGCTATAAGCAAACGTGTAATAAAAAATATAGAATCTTGTAGTACTGCATGAAATATATGTTACTGCAACGGGTAGACAAATTTCTTGCCCAAAACCATTTCTGTTTTGCAAAGAAAACATAAGAATACATTAAGGATTTGTATTATAGAAAAGAGGTCTTATTGGTTATTCTTATAAATGTGAAGTTCAATGATATTAAGACCTCAAGAAGGAGGGGAAGATCATTTAAGTTTTGTAAAACTAAAAGTCATAATTAAATATGTAGTTTTGACTGAAATAGATCAATAGCCATTTAATGCCTGAATAGTAACCTGTACAGAAAGATCTAATATACTTACTTTATGGTTAACTGATATTATCCTTTTAATTGTTTCACCTTATCTTACTGAAACATGCTTGAGATGTCTATTTTGTCTACCGTTTTAGGTTCTACCTTACAGAACCAAAATGCTACTATAAAATCAAGAGTAGTTCGCATACAAATAGGATGATAATGGACTGTGGTTTTTATTTTGTTTGGGGTTTTTTAATCCATTCTGTAGTAAAAAATCCTGTTATAATACAGAATCAGCTGCAATGGACAGAAAGCAAATATTCACAGAAAGCATAAAAATCTATGTACTATAATTTGTTGAAGCAGCAAAGTTTACATTTGCAAAGGCATTTGAAGCACAGTTCTGTATGATTGTTTTAATGGTCACTTACACATGACACAACAGTTTCCCATTCTTTGTAAAATTAAAGAAAACCCCCACAGGTCAAAATTTTCATCTGAGCATTTTTTTAACATAGAGGAAAACCAGTTTATCTTTAAAGTAAGGACAGAACTCAGATACAGCATATAAATATGAGATTCAGCTGTGAGATGATGGCTTTTGAAAATCAAGTGTCTCAGATACATCCTCTGAAGAATTGAGAAGGAAACAGCAAGATAATTCAGGGACTTAGAAGGTAAATTTCTCTTATTATATTTTTTTAAAAAAAAAGTTTCTGGGTGCTGTGGGTTTCTTTTTTTTTTGTTGTTAAGTTTCTTTTATGTAATACTTTTAAGAAAAACATACCTGTTTTAAGACAGCTGATTTTTCTGGTTTCTGTTTCCTGTGTAATTCAGAAATAAAATTGTCAATCTGCACAACATGGTTTGCATGTTGTCAGATTCTTACCAATGAATTACTGCAGTATGAACATGAACACACAGGTGAAATACTGTGCTGTTCTCTCATTTGGAACTCAAGCATAAAACTTCTTTGCATATTCTCCCTTATACTGATATCAGGAGTTTTCACCATACAAAGTGCTAGCCTGACCGATATAAAAAAGAGGTTCTTGATTCTGCAGTGAGTATTTCTGACAGCTCAGAGATTTTCAGACTGTCTGCTCTGCCTTTCTTCATAGTTCATAGAAGATGTAATTGCTTTTAGAGAAAAACCCTTAGCAGATACTATGTTGACCATCCAACCACTGTGCCACTGTTTCTTATAGCATAAAAGAGAGATATAGTTTGGAATCCCCAATTCATTCTATCTTGCAGTGAGAATTTGAAGGCCAGTTACATTTCATTTCACCTCACGGGAAAAATTACTATTGGAGAATCTGGCTCTTAACTTCCTGAATAAAATTCCACCAAATTATGGACACATCCAGCAGTTTATACATGATGACAATACAAAATAAGTAGTTAAAAAGTGAGATAATATGATAGTTACATTGAAAACTGGAAGCCTGATATAGCTGTTCATGTCACTTTTTATATAACTCAAACGGTACAGTTAATCTCTGACCCTGCAAAGCGATCCATCTGGCTGGAAGGCACTGTGCCCTTGCAGAACCCTGCTGGAGTCAATGGAGTTCACAGACCAGGAGCAGCTTGCAGAGCAGGGCTAATTCTATAAATTAATAACTGTGTTCCGTTACACAAGCATCTGTGTCAGGTTTCCCTTAGGCAGCCCAACCCAGTACCATTATTATTTGATAATTAAATGATCTTTTTCCAGCTGTAACAATTTGCACAAATCTCAGAGCAGCACTTTCTGCACAGATCTGCAGAACACAACACTGAGACCTTCTCCAAAATGCTTGCCATATGCATAAAGCATATGGCACAGTTCTATAATTATGTTCTGTAGCAGGAACCTTGCAAATTTTCAAAGATCAAGAACTAGGGGAGGGAATAACTTAAACATTTCAAACACTTTAATAGATAAGTGCTGTGCTCCCAGAAAACAAACAGTAACTTCAGTAGAAATGAATGTCAATGTAATGTAACAGCGAAGATGAGGTAATCTTGGACAATCAATTTTGAGATTACTATTTTTCCTGATTTAAAGAAATGCAATCTATAGCATTTTATTTACATGTCCTTTCCCAGCATAGTGCTTTATATTACGTTTTCTGGCTGAATCTTTACAATCTATAGAAAATTCCTATATTTAAGTGTGCTATTAAAAATGAACATTATTTGTGTTACTGAAAATGCTTAACAGATCCAAGAGAATTTGGAATAACATTATTTGTTCATATTTAGAAAGAATTCATGGGCTGGGGTTCAGCTGCACTAATGCTAGTAGACAGTTCTTGTGATTCTGACTGTGTTGCCACCCAACAGCCTCAGAGTGGATCAGCTTAGATGGGTAGAGTCTAGATCTATGGGCCTTCACCCCAAATGATTTTTCCTTCATATTCACCTGTAGATTACTAGAATTGATGTTAGCCAATTACAAGCCAAATCCTTCTTATATTGCCATATCTCTAGAAGCAAGTGTTTAAACATAGAGACAATCTACAGAAGAGTTTTTTCAATTCAGTACCTTTCTTTTTGAGATCCTATCTATGTTTAGCAGATGGATCTTAACAATTTTGGTGAAAGTCATGAAAATGTTTCATTGGATCTTACACATTTTAGCACCACCATCACCTCAAGCAAAAAGTGGAACGCAGCTGTTTATACCAAGTATTCTGAATGGCTATTAACATCTAAAAAAAACCCGAGGGCCATACATTCATATGTGCGAAGTGTCTGAATATTGCTTGGTATCCATTTCTGAGGGGTTTAGCACATTCTGGTGACATGTAAGTTATGTTTTAGCTCTACCCTGACAGACAACAATGCATTTTACTTTGGATTGTAAAATACTAAAAATGTTGGCATAATAAGCCTTTTTCAGATTTTGTCTTTTGATTTAAAATTTGGAAAAACACAGAATATTTCAAATAAATGGAAAATAATTATGAAACATCAATTTATCAGTTGTTTTTTTTTCCTTTCCCACTACTTTTCACACTTGCATTTTCCTACTTACTGTTGATTTCCATTTTTTTTAAACCTCTTTTCCCTGCCTTCTTTCCTACACCAATTCAGTCCATTTTCAAAACCTTCTCTAACTTTCCCTTATTTCTGTATTTGATTTTCTCTCTTTCATTCTTCTTCCATAAAATCATAGAACGTTTTGGGTTGGAAGGGCCCTTTGAAGTTCATTTCGTCCAAATCCCCTGCCATGGGCAGGAACATCTTTCGCTAGATCAGGTTGCTCAAAGCTCCATACAACCTGACTGAGTACTTCCAGTGATAGGGCATCCACAGCTTAGCTGGGCAACTTGTTCCAGAGTCTCACCACACTCATAGTAAAGAATTTCTTCATTATATCTAATCTAATCTAATCTAATCTAATCTAATCTAATCTAAATTTACTCTCTTTCAGTTTAAAACCATTATACAGGTCCTGTTAAAAGCCTCTCTCAATCTTTCTTATAAGACCCTTTTGTAGACTGAAACACCACACAGGGTCTCCTTAGAGCCTTCTCTTCTCCAGGCTGAACAACCCCTACTCGCTCAGCCTTTCTTCATGGGAGAGGTGTTTCATTGCTCTGATCAATTTTGTGTCCCTCCTCTGGACCCACTCGAAAAGGTTCACGTCCTTTTTGTGGTGAGGGCACCAGATCTGAATGCAGTACTCTGGGAGGGGTCTCACAAGAGTACATATTGCTCATTACAGCCTCAAGGCCCTCATAAAGGCATTTTGAAGGCCTAATACCTTGACCAGCTTGATGAGAAGCCATGTCACTGTCTGAAAGCAATACAGAGGTCTAAATGAACTCCTAAAATGAACAAGTAACATCCCTCTCCATATAGAGCAAAATGGGATGAATACTCCCTCCAGATTTCATGGGACTTTCAGCATTGACTGAGTCACTGGCCCAAAAAGCCAGTCTGGAAGTGTCTTGTCTGATATCACACAACGTGGAATTTTGGAAGTGAAACTTCCCATACTGGTGGTCACTTTATATTGCTAGTTACATTTATCTAGGATGCATATGATTTGGGCCTGACTCTGAAAGTGTAGAGAGTTCTAAAGAAACCTGAAATGTAAGTTTGAAGAAATCAAGAACAAACAAAGTAACAAGGCCTTCCTTCCATGCCCACTTTTTCACCTGCACTTCTTCCTCCAGCACCACTTGTACTTTAGTCTGTGAGTGTCTGTGGATATCAAATAAAGACAGGAAAGTTCAACATGTCATCTCATGAAATTATTAAAAAAAAACAAGTACTGTCTGACACTGCTTTCATTTTGAGACTCTATTTCAACAGAGTCCTTCAAAGACTGATTATGTAAAAAACTTATTAATTCTGTGACAGCATGTACAAAGTAGGCAGACCAGCAAAATTTAGGGTACTTTCTTAGACTTCCCCTATCAAGAAGTACTATAAAATATAATGAATTACCTATTAAAGATTCTTTGCATTAGACATATAAAAGAATCTGTACAGTAACATATACAGCTGAACTTGTTTTCTGTTTTAGCATGCTGCCATATGATAATATTTTCATAGCTACTGGTAGATGGGGGTAAGTTGCTGTTCCCACTTTAAATGTTTCCGTTATAAATCCTGTTTTACAAGCGAATTAACTATGGCAGACCACTTTAATAAGCATCAGACTGAACCTATGGGCCCTGCTAATTTCAGTTACACAACATGTAACTCATGTTCCCCTTTCCTTTGAATAATAAAGCTACATAATCCAGTAGCTACCCGTTAGAGTACATAAGCGTGGTAGTCTCCCATCCAGATAATTATGTGCAACTCAAATTACATTCCATTAACATGTTGGCTAGCTGATCACAGAGAATGAGGTGTATTCAACCAGAAAGGGTAGGAGCAGTCCAAATGAACAACTTTAATATATTCAAAGATAAAGTAGAGCCAAGGCATTGAGGCTGGTATTTTAAAGTGAGTAACTTATAGTGCGAAACCACAACTTTTCTCCTGAAGTAACTTAATTCACTTCCCTACTACTTTTAGGGGTGGATGTAACTGAAGTTCAAATAAATTACTTATGACAAAATTCAAACCTGTCAGGAGGTTACAGACACCTGCTAGTGGCAGCACAGCCTAAGCCAGGGAATGAGTAGGGGCTCTCAAACCAGTGCATATTCAAGCAGTCATGATTCTGAGATGCAAAACTATTATCTCTTCAAGCATTTGTCATAAAAGCCAAGCAATTTGTGTAGTTTCCTCTCTGCATTAATATATCACTTCTCATTCCAAAGATCCCTTATGTGCATAAACATTATGACAATTACTGTGGAGTGTTTATACCTCCAGTTAATTTCAGCTAGGACAGAAAAGAGAAGTTGGGAAACAGTCCTACAGGGTACTTCTTGGAAGGAGAACATCTGGGAGAAAGCTTAGATGAAATTTTTATATACTATTGTATATTTATATACTATTGTTCTTAACTACCATTGAAGCCATATCCTGCAGGGAAGGAAGTGTGCAGATACTGACTCAAGACGCCTTTTTCTTGGTGTGGACGGATCTCTCTGTTCCTATGCAGTTATGTAAGCGTATGATTATATGCATCATAATCTCAAGAAGATCTCGGCTTGAAAGCTGAACTTTTCCAGCTACTTTAGCTCATGGAAGGCGATATACACTCTCTACCTACAGATTTTACTTCACTTAGGCATTATTACACCACCTGTGAAAGATTCAAAATTTCATGCCTCTATTACAGGGTTGCTGAGCTTTGAAATAGGTAGCGGCCAAACACCCTTTCTCTAAGACCTTGACTACATACAGTGTTTAAGGATAGACAAATACAAGACACAATGTAGCCATAACCAGTTCCAAATGAACACAAGCATCATCATAGGTTCCACAAGGTTCCACATACATATGAGGAAAAACTTCTTTACGGTGAGGGTGACCGAACACTGGAACAGGCTGCCCAGAGAGGTTGTAGAGTCTCCTTCTCTGGAGACATTCAAAACCCGCCTGGACGCGTTCCTGTGTGATATGGTCTAGGCAATCCTGCTCCGGCAGGGGGATTGGACTAGATGATCTTTCGAGGTCCCTTCCAATCCCTAACATTCTGTGATTCTGTGATCATAGACAGCACTTCTTAATACAGACATCACACCTCTTGTGTGAAAACTTGGTACAAATTTAGAAAGCAATAGTGCTTAGAAATGAATACACGCAGATTCAAACTCTCAAAGATGCAGAGAAAGGGCTGGACCCCGTTTAAGAAAATTAAAGCAGTTATGAGACATTGCACAATGGAAAACAAGGCCACTATATAGGTGGAACAAAGGGATATCAAAAGGAGGACAATAAGCAATGAAAATACAGTTTTTGAGATATGAGGAATAAGAATCAACAATAATCACTACATCGAACAAAGATTTATCTTTCTTTAACGTTTAATGCTACAAGGATTAAAACAGATATAAAAATGACATCCTCCCTCCAAACCAAAATATTTTTACATATGTCATTTGAGACCATTCTTCCTCCTCTGTAAAGTTTTCTTTGATGTGTCATTGCAATGCTACAGATAAATGGCTTTTCTACAAATTTCTCTTGGTTCCTCTTTTCCAGCTGACTTGACTTTTTTTCCCTTCAACAGGTATATTCTATTGGCACCTGCTGGAGAGAAAAACGATCTGAATGAGAAGGACCATTATACATGCTCAGTATACAACTTCTGTTGCACTATATTTGAGAGGACTTCTAAATTCTGAGTGTGATGATGAAGTGGGGAGTATTATACCATTGCACAAAATGCAAAAGCCTAAAAGGCTAGTTTATGGGCCACACTAATCTTATGAAATGGCTTGTATCTTGGAATTAGAAAAATACTTTTCATGACTAAAGGAAAACAAAGACTTTGAGAAGTCTGGTTTTTGATAGGAAGCTATATTAATTGCAGTCAGAAAGAAATCCCAGATATATCAAAACCCATAAATGTTTAACCAGGACAGCTAGCAAACATGTGCAACAACAGGCAAAAAAAGCAAGCAACAAAACTAAACAGGCAGGCTGATGGGTGGCTTATGACCCCAAATCAGATGAAGCTTCATTGAGGCTTTCCTAGCCCACAAACCAGGCTCGATGATAAGAAACTGTGAGTGGGATTTTTACTGAAGTAAATACTTACTAGAAGCAGCCAGCCACACAGGCAATACCTCATACAGAAATATTGTTATTGTTGTTGCTATTACTATTACTTATTTTTGGAAGGTCTAGTTGCTGTTATATGTAATCATGTTAATCTTATTTTTTTTCCTTTTCTTGTGTCTGTTTGGTATGGCAACATTCTGTTAAACCATATGAGGTACTCTTTGTGAGTAGAGAGATATCGTTCATTGAACACTTTTAATCTAACTTAATTTTCCTTGGTTTCTATTTTCTTTGTTTCTACTTGATCTTGCAGTATTTATGAACCCCAAATCTAGGAGCAAGTTCTACTGCTCCAAATCAAGGTATGTATAAGAATTGTCTATTCCAAGAAACTAGTTCCAGTGACATTTTGAATTTTTTTCTTGTACAGCTTGTAAACTTACAAAAATGTGAGTAAGCATAATGGTCATCATTGTAGTCCCAGCAATTCTTCTTAAGGTCACTCCATGTTGAGTTTCAAGGGTAAAATACTGGATCCACAAAAATATTTTCCAAATTCTCTTTATTTCAACATGACAATATTTGTTTCAAAATTCTAATTAGTTAAAACCTTCACTGCAGTTAACCCGACAATATCACTTTTTTGCTACCACAGTTGCATTGAACTTTATTTGCAAAATACTTTTATCTTTGTCTGCAGTACACAAAAACTGTTAGCAAAGAAGTAGACTCTAACATTTAATTTCACTATCCATACACCAGTAACCATAAAGAGAACCATGGATGAAGGTTTAACAAAAAGGAAATGTAATTAATTTCAACATGTAGCTGGTAATGAGAAAAATGTAAGGTAAGAAGCAAAGAAATTAACAAATACTTGGATGGGATACAAAAGCTTATTTTGGAGATATTGTATTACAAATATGGTTCTGGATATGTCATAACCTCATCATCAATGTCTATGGAAAGCCAAGCACAGAAGGTTTCTTGTTAGACATCCACAGTATTGATAAATGAGTATGGTCTGGCTGGAAATCAGTGCATGAGACCCTTAAAAAATGCTGTATAAATTTTCTCTGATATGAAGACTGCAGTTGTAAGCAACCTATCAAAATGCACGTGTATGAGTGTATGAAGAACAAAAGAAACAAAGTAATCAGATAAAGAGACCCATAAGAAGAATCAAGAAAACAGAGCTAGGTCATTACAGAATACAAGACAGAGCTTACCAACAAAAACCGTTTGATTTATATTTGTGGAGACCTTACATACCAATAAATAAGATACAATAAAATTGACTAGCAAGGAGAAAAGTGTGGAAGGATCCAGCCCCTGCTCTGAAGTTCTTTGTGTACCCACATAACTACAAATACAAGGACATATATTTTGGTCTGCTTGAGGACAGGGACAAAACCATCTGAGATGAGCGGACACTCACTTGTCATAGATGTCATAATCAAGAAAAATGTCCTTGAAAAAAACTTAAATGAAGAACTAAGTTTTGAGATTATTGGCAGATACATTTCAAATTTACATTAACTTATTTAGTGTTCTTATTTTGTCAGAATGTTTCTGGTGTTATTATCATGCACTTTATTGCTTTGCTAGTATAAGGGTTATTGTTTTAACTTTGAACTTATCTATCTGGAGAAGTAAAGCTGATATAAATGAGTCTTGCAAACTAGCAACCTCGATGAACATCTGCAGTGCAAGACAAAAGAAATTAGGAGGTGTTTTGCCCTACAGTGAAACATGATAGGGGCTGATACAGCTTAGTGGCTGTGATGGAAGGAAATTTAGTGCCTCCCTAGCAAGAGGCAAGTCTGGTGAGACAACCATGTGGTAGACCCTCTTATGAGGGTGATTACAGACAGAGAGAAGAATGACTTTCATAACAAGGATGCTGAAGATTACAGAAAAGTAATGAACAGGTTGAAAGGTAAGGGACTGTATATTTCTCAACAGAATTCTTGAATTTACGTTGGTCTCAGACTTGCATACAAAAGATCTTGGATAATGACTCTTAGTCCAATAATGAGTCAAAGACAGTGAAATATTTCTTTTCCTCTACCTAATCTTTTAAACAAGAAATTACAGAATGTTGAGGGGAGGGGTGGGGAGGGAGGAAAGAATGGTACTCTTTAATCAATGGCTCATGCCATACTTGTAAATTAGATTGTAAATTCCAGAAAATTCAGGTAAAATGTATTAAATTCTAGAAATCCAGAAGATCTTGTTTAGAAAATATAGGAAAGATAAGTTGAAATCATAACTAAAATGTACATAAAAGGTCAGAATATTTTTCATCTGAATACACAGTTTTGTTAAAATCAGCATGTTTCAAAGGAATGTGTCAATTTGACAATGTGTTGGAGAAAAAGCCAAAGCAAACTCTTTCAGATTTATCATTTCATCTTTACAAAGGAAAAGTACTATTTTGTTTTTACAATATTACTACGTTCATTTTGTTCTGAATATTAAAGGACTACTTTCTTCTTCTTAAGTCAATGAATCAGGGCTTATTATGAACAGGGTGTGTACATTGCCAGACCTCCAAATCCTGGCAGAATGTAAAGGAGCCTTTTGCCCTCGCTCAGTGGTCCCTTGTAGGATGCCTTTCTTGCTCAGGGTCAGATTAATCTCATTTCATTTTATCTGCCTAAAGTAAGGTGTTCAGCCTGTGCTCATCTTCTATAGTCAACAGGCTCTCCAATAATAATCATTGTAGTTATTTTAAAGCATGTTAAAGTATAGTGCTCTCTTCTGAGGTTATTTGTTTAATGCTGTAGAGCTATGCCTTGGAATTTACCTTCTTAGATCAACACAGACTCCTATGCCACAACCCCAAACAGTAAGCTATGTTGTTTAGGCATATTGTCTTAGGACTATCTATATGAATTTTAGTTTTCTGGTTAGCTCTTCTGTGAAAAGACAAGTAAAATAATTTAACAAAGGAATTCCTTATGTACACAAGAATCCATTTTAATCACAAAAATATTGGAGAATTACTGATGTAGGCAACATGACGTATTAAAAACTTCTGAACATTATGCTTCTAGTTTGATTTTCCACTTTGTATGAAACCCTGATTTGATGCTTAAAGGCAATTGATCCTCTTTTCTTGTGGGTTTTTAATTTTCTTTCTTTTATATAAGCAGTATTCCCCTTTTAAAATGTATTATCTAGGCTAATTTCCAGTTTATGAGATCTGCTAGATTCCAGCCAAATAGGATGGACATCTGAGAACAGGAGACCAATATTTCATAGAGAGGGAAGAGACATTCAATACTGAAGGCCTATGGTCACTCTGTATCTATATGGTATTACTGTAAAAGGATCACTGGATTGTTTCATGGTAACAACATAGGAAAGTGGGGTAATATGGGGTAATATAGGATAACAGGGTAATTTAGGGTAATAGAGCAATAAACCGTATACCTTCTTTACAACCTTGTCAGCAAAGAACAACTTTTCCTCTGGCCTATTACACGTGCCAAAAATAAGGTTTAAAGGTTTAAAAGCGAATTTTAGTGTGGAAGAAATATAATTATCCTGACTTACAGTGAGAAAAATTCTAGATATAATAGCCATAAAAACTGACAATTTGACTTCACATTTGGCAGATCTCATCCAGTTTCTGACCCTGTCTGAGCAAGCAAACAAACAGACTTCTTTTCCATATATAATGTAGATGGACTTACTTCAGAGACTTTAGAGTCCTTTAATCTTTATAAACCAGTTTTGTTATGGTATTGAAGGTGATAACATTTCTGTGTGGGTTCCCAATCAAAGGTCTGGCATTTTATATTCTGTGGCAAAGATGTAAGGAAGCTATAGGATGTCAGATAAAAAGGAGCTTTCTAGAAGTTTGAGGTTCTATGAAGTCATCCGTTTCACAAAGGAAGAAATTCTGCTTCAGAGGGTTCAAGAGATGAGCATTATTTTGAATTAATCTGTCAAATTTCTAAAGATTGTGTTTCTGATCTGTTCTGATTCAACCTTTTTGCTGTCTGTAGGTCAAATATTAAATGTACTTCTCATCTGAGAAACTGAGGTAACCTAGGAGAATTCATTACTGTCTAGATATCTGAAAACTCTAAATCTTCCAATTTCGGTGATAAATTAGGTTGCGGAGGGACTAAAATGTCCATTTATCAAAAATCCTATTCACGTAGTAATCCCCAAACAGTTACAAGTGGTTCTATATACAATAAAATACTACATTTTAAAGCAATGGTGGGACAGAGATCAAATGCAATACAAATGCTTCTCTTTTAAAGGCCTTGGTCTAGTTGTTTGTTTATACCCCAAAACCCTCTAGAGAAGGTTTTGTTTTAAAGTTTAAAATGCTAAGTATAGTCAAGCATATCTCTGTGCAGTTGCATGAGTATGCTACAGATTTCTTGCTGGAGACAGAAAGAAAAGAACACAAAAGCAAAATGATTTCACAGTACTTTTTTGACTAAACAGTAAACAACAAATTTTTGGCCATAACATTATTTTGAGAGCACAGTGTGGTCTTCTGTTTTCCTATATAAATTCTTCTGACACTAGGGAGGCTGCAGCACTTACTATTACATATTCAATCTCACAAATTCTTTGCGAAAAACCTCCGCAATTTGATGTTTGGGTAAAATCTAACTTTGCTTATTCTTTTGTTTTCTTTTGTTGTTATTATCAAATAAGAGGCTGAAGAACTGTGAGGGGGAGAGGCCAAGGTCCAGAGCAGGCCTGGGTGTCAAACATTTGGCAATACAAAACAAATTATCAGGCAAGGGTTTGAAGTAACAGTCAGAAACTTCAACTGCTGACTAACCAAAGTTTAGAGATGCTGCCACTGTATACCAGTGACAAATGTAACCAGACCCATGACCATCCTGGAAAGGCCTACCTACCCATCAGCTGCTAATAAAGTGTTTTTTTTTCTTCGACTGGGATGGGGGGGTGGAGGAGGGTGAGGAAAATTCAGCAATTTTAACTGGGACCTCCAAAAGTACACGCACAAGAAAACAACTGGGGTCTTGAAAGTCTAAGTACAGAATGATACCACTGGCCCCAAGGTCATAAACACAAAACACTAAAAGTTTATTGATCATTAAAGCTCACTACTGGTCACTATGGGAATGCAATCTTGACAGCTTGGTAGAACCAATTTTAGAGTATTAATTTAATGTGCATAGAATTGTGTGTGATAGACAGCATGGGTAGAGATGTCTCTATGTTATATACAAGACCACAATGAAAACAAGGAGCTGCTCAGACAACATACTTCAGATATGGGTATGTGGGACAGACCACTGTTCAGATCTGTAGATATCCTGAACTGTATACATGTGTACGTATATTTTATTGTCATCAAAGGGAGATATCCTTCCATTGCTTGTGTTTGACCCAGTGTTCATTGATTTGGTCTGGCATACCACCCTTAAGGCTTGGTTATAATTTAGATGCATTACATATACGTACATGTACATATGAATATATACTTAAACCATTATATTATATATAGTAGCATATTATATATAATATATATATAATGGCTTCACATTTATACACATATCCATGTATACATATAGCCTAGATGCAACAGGTTTCCAGACGAGGGTAGACGGGAAAAGAAGAAAGGAGAATTACAGGACAGTAATTGGCATCATTAGCTATATCTCATTGGACGCACAGGGCTCCAGTGAAATTCTTTATTGCCTTTTTCTCCATTCTTTCTCATTTTCCCCAAATCTGTTTTTCCCTCTTTCTGGTTTTAAATTTCTCTCAGTTCTTTCCAAAAGCTCCTAGAAGGATGTAGTGTCTGTTGAATCAGTGTGAATGGCCTGGACAAGGTTCAAGCTTAGACTGTAGTACATTTTGTAGCTGTAATTTTCCCCAGCTGACTTTTCATCCTTTTCCCAAAAAGTCTGTTGCCACTGTACCACCCTCACAGGTGTGATTCATCGCTTTTTCCCAGCAGAGTCCAGACTCACCCCTCAGACTATGGTGTCCACAGGGCCATTCGGAGAGGAGGATGTGCAGCACAGCCTGTGAACTTTAAGTCGGGGACTGAGATTGCAAGGGGCTGGCTCTGGTGGCATTTGAAGTGCTGAGGTGTCAGAAGGATGTTGTCTCAAGATGAAACACATCAGTTAAGCAATGAGAAGCACTCTTTCAGGGGAAAAAGATTAGCTGAAACAGCAGAAAGACTGTTATTCAGAAATGTTTAATGCAGAGAGTCTTATAGGGGATTAGATGAAACAGTTATTACAGTCAGGAAAGTTGATAGCTGGGCCATCCAGACACTACCAGCAGACATACTTAAGAAGACAGGAAAGGTGACTATCACAAAGTAGCACAGGAAGGAAGCAATGGACAAGGAATAGAAAACAACAGGCAAGCTAGTTTACTAAAGACATATGCCTAGTCTTTGAGTTTTGTAACTGTGGAAGTATATTATTGCAAAAGCTGTCTAAAATAAAGTGTCAAGAAGGATAATGCTTGTGGAGATAAAATATCCATACCCCTGAAATGCAGGACTTGGCCCTTTGTACATTAGCAAGAAATTCTGTTGAAGAAATCCATGAAGAAATACAGATGCAACTGCCTTGTAGATCCTGTAGTGAGAAAAGTATGCGAAGGAAAAAATGAAATGTTAACAACAGGATGTGAGTCTTGCTCAGCAAGTTCTCAGAGCCAATTAGCAAGATTTCGATTATAGTTGGATGTAGTTTAATTAAATTATGCAACAAGAACAACCAGCTGTCTCCAAGAATTAATGGAACATTTTAACTCAGTCTTCCAAAGTGTTTCTAGTGTTATCCTCAGATGCAACAAAGTCTGAGTTACATAGCACTGTATGAATATTACCTTTTCATGCATAGCTCATAAATCACATGAAATTACTGATAGCTCCACCTACTGTACTTAATGTTTTGCACTGCAAATTAATTAGAGCGGTCCATTTGAAATGTTTAATTGTTTAAATATAAATTACATTTTGTGCACTATAACCATTTACATTCACCATTATAACTTTTACTCCGTCTGTTCTTTCCTCTTAGTTTTTACATAATAAGAGAAATATGCTGACACACTACTTTTCACATAGCATCTGCCTTAACCACCCTAGTGAAATGGTCCTCAAATATTTGCTGAGTTAACTGTAGCTTGACAAAAGCACAGATACATCAGAACTGAAAGATTTTACTGTATTTTATTCACTAAACTGGGACACAGAATATAATTTCTTGGTTTGACAAAGACCTTTTTTTTTCCTAACTTCAGTAAATCATACTTTCCCAGAGCATTGATTCCTCCCTTTTAGAATGAACATAATATATTCCTTTCTCTTCCCTGTTTGCTGTAATAAAAATATTAGTTGAAACTATGTCTTACTTTTCTCATATAAATACAGCACATACTGGCCTTTTCTCAGACCGCTTCATACTATTGCATTCAGAAAACAGCGTGACCTACTATTTGAATGTCAAAGTTAATTTAATGAAATATTTCATTTTATGTAACAAAGCAGTGAATAAAATGTTTTGCAATCAGGTTAGATTAAACAATTATATACAAGAAGAGACAAAATTAGAGATTATTTTTAAAAATTCTAGTCATATTTTGGCATTCACAACTAAAGCTGTAGTGTGGAGAAGTCTAATTTAATTGGCATGTTTTATCACATTTGTGTTTGGAGGGGAAAGCAAAAGAAGGAAGATACCTTCAAGTGAGGATGGGTGAATTCATTCATACATTTCAGAGAAAATATTCTATCACATAAACCAAAAAACATGGTATTTATTTTCTGGGGATTTTTTTTTTTTAACCTTTCATTTTGAAATGACAGCTTTGTGTCAAAAATTAGTTCCAAAACTTCTCTAGTGAATGATACCAGAAATGAATTTAAACAATAACTATTTACAGAGATCCATCACTCACAAGTTAAATAAAAGATATTCCAAAAATAATTTTTCAGAAGTACTGCAGAATCCAGGACCTCAATTATAGTTCTCAGTTGTTAATAATTGTGTGTACTAATTCTGATCTCTAGGAATGTAGAATAGCCACATGTTCATTCAGAATTGAGGGGGAGGAGAAAAGAGAGAATACATTAAAAATTTTTCCTCCTTCTAGGAGGAAATTAACCTTTGAGTGGTCTCTGCTTCAGCATGCCAGGCAAGATAAAAGATTCAGTTTGAGGCTAGTATATTTCACACTACACTAACATTTGTGTTTTGAGTCTTTTTGCTATACATCTATTTATTGGTACACAAAATGTGTTCTGTTAATTCGGAATTTTCAAAAGTACTAAGCACTGTTTTTTATCACTTCTAAAAGGTCACTTCGATAAGTATATACAGTCTAATTTCAATGTAACCTGTGGATTTTTGCTATTCCTTATTCACTTCAATGCCAATGCCAAGTTCCACATGCTATAGGTAATTAGTTTTATTAGAGCAAACAAACTGTGTTGAAAAGATTAAAATATCTGAGGTTTTTTGCTTTTTTGTTTAAATGTATATTTTATTATGCCAGTAAAGTTTTGAGTAGAATACCAGATATTGATCAACAAGAAGCACTCACCATATGCAGACGTTTAGTTCCAGCTGCGGACTTCTTCATTATTCTGATTCAAAAAATTCCTAAACCACATGACAAAGAATACCTTGTGAAAGAATATCTATCAAAGTCCCACAGACAGAGCAATGCTAGACAGCACTACAGTCAGTTTCAGATTTTTAAGTGTTTATCTAATTCCTCTGCATACTGTCTGGAAATGCTTTCAATTACCTATTGGCATGAGCTGGTTTAAAGAGCTGCTTTACTTTACTAGACTTAGTAGCTTAGCTTAATTGATATATATATGCACATACGAATCGAGAATATTAGTTTCAGATTTTTTTTTACAGAAAGATCATTCAAGTGAATAACAGAACGTAGAAGCCCAGCCCCTCCATCTCTCATTCAATTCTTGTTGAAGAGAGTAATTTACATGATAGTTACTCAGTTGTCTAACAGTAAATTAGAGGAGTAAAGGAAGATGTATCTGAAGATGTATGTAAAAACTATGTATATATACGTAAGGAAGAGAAATTTTGAGTCAGAGAGAGGTGGGGGCAACGGATGTCATCCTACTTCCTAACCATACCAAAATGTTTTAATGAACTTTTATTGGAATTTCACAGCATATCTGTTAAGGAAATGTCCTGGTTTGGACTAGGACAAGATTTTCAGTTAAGTTTCTTTTAAGTGACTACTTTCTGAAGTTGATGACACACGCCTGTTGCTGTGGGAACTAGGGTCCCTGTTGGGTCTCTTTGCTCCACAAAGGAAGGGACAGTAAAATGTCGCACCTGTGGAGAGGAGCGGACAGGTCAGGTGACCCAATCCTGACCAACGGGGTATTCCATCCCACCCACGTCATACTCAGTTTAAAGCTAGGGGACCACGAAGGTCGTGCTCTCTTCCCTTATGGCCAACATCCTGTGAGGACTCTGCCTGCACTCCTGCCATCACTCCTGAATCTGGTTCCCACCTGCTGCCTCATCTGGTTTGTGACTGCCCAGCACCTGCCCTGCAGCATCAGTGGTGACATAGTTGTCATTGGGGGGAGTTCCGTAGCGGTTTTGTATATAGTTCATTATTTATTACACTCTTTTTCCTTGTTATTGTTTATTAAAATGGTTTTAACTTTCCAACCTGTAAGTCTCTCTCACTTTTGTCTTTTTTTTTTCCCTCTGGGGAAGGAAAGGGTTAATAGCTTCTGTCGTCCACTTAACAGCCCGCCCAGCCTTAAATGGTGACAGGAAAAAAGATAAAACCAAAGTTTCATTTTCCAAAAATGCAACTCCACATCAGCACTACTGCTCAGGCTGAGCCATGGGATGACCCACAACAGCAGAGAGCTGCTCTGATTTCAGTGACTTAGTTCTGGCAAGAGGGTAACTATTTTGTAGTCCAGCTGCAAAGTGCACTAATGAAGCAAGAGGTAAGGACAGCTGAGCCTTAAGCTCAGAATCACTAGTGGAAACTTTCTGCCAGTCTGCAGGGGTTATAAAGTGGATTTTTAGATACAGGCAATGCTTTATTATAATTCTAACATTACAAGAAAGAGTTTTCTTGTTGCTCTTCCCAATCTGACCTTCCAGACCTACAGAATGTGATTTTCGTCAGTCTTCCTGGGCTCACCTTTACCTTTCTAAAAAGCACTTTTCCTGCTGCCTGATAATATGAATTAGCAACACATCCACCTGCACAAAGCTGGAGCATGGCCTGAAGACAGTATAAATTTTATAATCAGCTTCTTTCAAATCACCCCAATGATCCCAAAGGCATCTCTCTTTCAATTCCCCTATCTCTCTCCATAGGTACACTTATTCATGTCAATGTACAGAAAGAGGCAGTAAGCAGAAGCTTATTCTAAATGTATACTTAGAGGTTCACTCTGGCAGAGTTGGTTAATTAGAGTTGCCACCTGATATGAACAAGAAACAGTTTTATTTTTGACTGACATCAGCCTGAGTAACCTTATTAAATGACTCCTATGGAGTAGCAATGGTTTCTGAGTTTTGAATAGACTTTGGGCTAGAGTTGTTTTTTTTTTTTTATCAGGAGCTAATGTGTTAGGTTTAAATCTGATGCTCAGGCGTTCACAGGTTTTAACAGTTTAGCATTTGAGCTTGGCCAAACTGTTCAGTAACTGGTAATGTATGATCAAGTCCAGCACTGGAAGTTAGCATTCATAATGCTTCCAAGGTGAGAGCTAATTGTGAATGCTCACACAGCTTCCCAGGCTGACTGTACAGGTTGGTGCTTGGAAAGCACTATCACTGTTGGTATATGGTATATGTCAGCAAAGGCTAAGGATATAAGCAGAATACATTAGTTTTAAAACATGCAAGAAAACGTCTGTTTAGATTCTTTGGACAGATTTAACTACAGCTGATATTTTCAAGGGGAGATAACTTGGAAAGCATTCTGAAGTGCTTTGGTTAAAAACTCAACTTTGAAACCATTCTGGTGTAAATTGGATTAGAGATTAGACTGCCAGCCTTTTCCTGACTATAAGTATCAGAATTACATCACAGTTCATTATTTTAATGAGACCATCTACAATTTCTACTTGAAACCCTTTTGCACAATTCAGAAACAAACAAAAAAAAATACGTAAAAACTTCTCTATGTCTATACACATACTTACCCCTGCACAATAATGCAGGCTCAGGCACACTTTTTCATATAGATAAAAATCCACAGAAAGCCTAAAAACCTGCAATCTTTTGAAGCATTTGATATACCATTCCAGTCTGGGGAACAGATTGACAATGAAGATGCAGGAAAATAAGTTACAAGATAACAGGAAAGTACATCAGTAGAAAAGTGCTGGTTTGCAACATGATTAATGGGAATCTTCCCACTATCTCCCTCTGTAATTCAGAGAGCAAAGTTGCATTACACCCTGAGCACTCTTTTGACTGTTCTGCATGAAAGTCTAATAGCAAAACATGAGTTGGTTCACAAAGGAGTAACTGGAGTACCAATCAGAGTTGGCACAATTCCTCCTGTACTTATAATTTCAAAACACTAACAGGTTATAGAGATCAAATAATCTGTTCTCAACAATCTAACACTATGGAGACAAAGATGTCATATTCGCCACAGTAATTCCCGAAGTGAAATTTCTTAGTACCTCATGTCTTTAACCAATTGAAAGGTAATCCATACTTTCTGCAATAAGATATTGCTGAGTTTTTAACAAGCAAAACATGAGTTATGAAACAGCAACAAACTAAATGTCTGCTGCATATTTGTTATTGCATAGAACAAGAATCATTAAGATGTACAGCTGATGATAAAAAGAACTTGTCTGGGTTACAGAGAAGTAGATATATTTTTAAGAGATTTAGTTTTTCAACCAGTAACTTCCACAATGAAACACTGGAAGAAGCTGGGTCAAGTTATGAGGAGTTAAATGTAAAACTAAACAAAATTCAATAGTGTTTTGAAATAGCAGTGGACTTCGCCAGTTCTTGCACCTAATTTGACTAAATATTTATCAACTGATTGTGGAAAAAATACCTTTGAATTAAAAGTGTGTTTGCTGTAGTAATATAATGAACATTTTCACCATTTCAAATATTTTTATCCAGATAGTTCTAAGGAACTACTCTTTCTGTCTGTTACAATAAGGGAGCATTTTTCTCCTTTCTTTATTTTCAGTAGTTGGAAATCATAGAGTCATAGAATGGTTGGGGTTCGAAGGGACCTTAAAGATCATCTAGTTCCAACTCCCCTGCCACAGGCAGGGAACACCTTTTCACTAGACCAGGTTGCTCAAAGCCCCATCTAATCTGACCTTAAACACTGCCGGGGAGGGGGCACCAACAACTTCTCTGGGCCACCTGTTCCAGTGTCTCATTATCCCCACAGTAAAGATTTTTTTCCTAATATTTGATCTAAATCTACTCTCTTTCAGTTTAAAACCATTCCCCCTTGTTCTGTCACTACTTGCCATTGTAAAAAGGCCCCTCTCCTGCTTTCCCATAGGCCCCCTTCAGGTGCTGGAAGGTTGCTATAAGGTCCCCCCAGAGCCTTCTCTTCTCCAAGCTAAGCAACCCCAACTCTCTCAGCCTCTCTTCATAGGAGAGGTGCTCCAGCCCTCTGATCATCTTCGTGGCCCTCCTCTGGACTCCATCCAACAGCTCCATGTCCTTCTTATGTTGGGGGCCCCAGAGCTGAACGCAGTACTCCAGGTGGGGTCTCACGAGAGTGGAGTAGAAGAGCAGAATCACCTCCCTTGACCTGCTGGCCATGCTTCTTTTGATGCAGCCCAGGATATGGTTGGCCTTCTGGGCTGCAAGCGCACATTGCTGACTCATGTTGAACTTCTTGTCAACCATCACCTCCAACTCCTTCTCCTCAGGGCTGCTCTCAATCCATTCTCTGCCCAGCCTATATGTGTGCTTGGGTTTGCCCTGACCCACATGCAGGACATTGCACTTGGCCTTGTTGAACTTCATGACGTTCGCACAGGCCCACCTCTCAAGCCTGTCAAGGTCCCTCTGGATGGCATCCCTTCCCTCCAGCGTGTTGACCGCACCACACAGCTTGGCGTCATTAGCAAACTTGCTGAGGGCGCACTCAATCCCACTGTCCATGCCACCGACAAAGATATTAAACAGGAAATATTGCACTGTAGTTTTAGCGCTATCATTTTAATAGGCTGTGCTAGCTAACACCCTGTATACTAAACCGACTGATTATATCAGAATATTTTTGGGACAAAACGAGTGAAAACAAATGAAATCTAATGAAAAGAAAATGATAAGTCTGGCTTTCGCTTTAAAAATGTTATTATTCCTAAGCAATATTCTGGCCTTGCCAGAATTACTGTGACAGAAAATCAAAGTTTGAGAGATTCCGTCCTGAAACATCCACCTTCAAGTCCAACATTCCGGTTGTTAACTCACTGGTTTATGTCAAGGAAACAGACATTTTCTTCGTGTGGTTAAAGCTTTCATTAAAGTTTTTAGCTTGATAAATAAGAATTTCTTGATCAAAATTCATTCAGGAGTAGTATTTTCTCAGCTCACTGTTGCTATTATAAGTGAAAACAAATTGCATTTTTTGTAATGATATTGAGTAATATAATACCATATCAAGAAGCATAATAATACAGACATGACATTTCACGTCTACAATCAATCTATATCTGTCTGTTACACAAACTTACCCTGATAGAAAATGTCGAACCTCAAAAATAGAGGTGTCTTGCAGAATACTTCTTGTGTGGTAAGGAAATACCCGTCCACTGAACTCTGTGACAACAGAAGGATCAAGTGAATTCTCCATATGGCAGCTTAAATTATGCAGTGCAAATTCAGCACCTTAAACAAAAAACCTTTATTTTACATAAGGTGGAATAGAACTACAATAGTAGATGTCAGAAAACTAATAGGCCAGGGTATTAAGACATTAGGCTGCTTAATAAGGGTTGTCTTTCTCAATCTTCCTTTTCCTATTAGAAACAGTCATTGCCAAAATGGAATTCACTTTTGGATGTTTCTGGTTATGTTCAGCATTATGTTCACTGTTAACTCACACTGCTCTTATGTGAAACAGTGTTCTCTGCAGGAGTTCTCAGTTTTTCCAAACCACAGCTCTGTTGTATTTTTCTGTCTTTTTGATACTGTAATTTTGCTTTATTTTAAAATGAATGCTATATGTACTGATCTTGGATGGGGAGTCACGGACTGCTTATTCAAAAAGCATTTTGCCTATATCAAGCCCCAAAGAACTGATTCCTTTTGCAGTTTAAGATTTGGCTGTGTGCTCAGAATGTTTTGCTAAGTAGATCTGGAATAAAATAGACAATAATAAAGTTTCATTTGCACCGAAAACAGTGCAACACATTTTCCTTTAAAGAGCTCCCTTCTACTACATGAAGGTGGGTGCTTCCTCAAAGATGTGCAATAAGCTGCACATAAAGAATGTGGCCTGAGGTGCCTCCTTCCCACTCCCTTACGCTTGAGAGGTGGAGAGGGTGAAATCACAGTGCAGGTACTTTTCAGAGTTTTAAAAGTAATGGAGTTCCTTCTCTTCCATAGCTTCCTCTTGACTGACAAATGAAGCATTGCCGGGCTCCGGCAGTAACATCAGGACTGGTGGCTTGAACAACCTGTCCTGTTCACTGCTGAAGAGGCTCTGGGTTGAAGTGGAGTGCTCTAGTGTATGAGCAACGGGACTGTGTCAAATAACACGGAAAGTTAAACTTAATGGCCTAGGATCTGCATTCCTTATTTGGACACTTAGCCTGCCTAAAAGCCCTGATATGGAAACATGGCTTTTTTTTTTTTTTACATTTTGATCAGCTCTTAATGTGGGTTGTGTCACTGGAAGTGTCTATAGTGAAGGACAAAGGGATGCTTCTTAGATTCTTTGTCTTGGAGCCTGCACTAACCATTGCCCATCCCATCTTCACACAGGATTTAAAACCAGCTGAGCAGAGAGGAAAGAGCTGCTGTGTTTCCAAGAGGTTACCTGGACTGAAAAATCTGGAACTCTAAGGCATGAGTAGAAATTGCCTTCTCAATAGTAAAGACATGAATATCTATGGATAGAAATCAAAGATAGTAGGATGAAGTTCCTGATGGTCCAGACACACAGAGTGCATTGATTTTATCAGAGCTTTGCACATGAAAGATCTGATTCTGGGAAATGACAAGCACTTACCACTCAAGGTGAAGCCAATAAGTGTTGTGAATGCTCAGCTGGCATTTCAGGCTGTTCATTTCACCTGCTCAGCAGTGTAAGGAGAATAAGTGACCCTGAAAGTCTGTACAATAATGTG
The DNA here is from genome assembly GCF_013368605.1 of Nyctibius grandis. Classification (NCBI taxonomy): domain Eukaryota; kingdom Metazoa; phylum Chordata; class Aves; order Nyctibiiformes; family Nyctibiidae; genus Nyctibius; species Nyctibius grandis. The sequence goes on along the minus strand of NC_090659.1, from coordinate 14,391,992 downwards.
ACTTCATTGATTTAAAAGCAACTGCTTTGAGCAAGACAAATAGGATTTGTCTCTTAGTTCTTAATTTCACACTGTAGACAGCAGCACAATATTCTGCAAAACTGATCTTTGTAACACGTCGCTTTCTGATCCTCTTATACTGCCATTTCTGGTTTTCAGTCAACAAGAGAAACATCACAACTACTCTTTTCTATGTCTTTTTGATACTTAGACTGTGCTTCATTTCCATCCAAGTAACCATAAAGACAGAATGCACACTAAGAATTTTCCTTCAACCAGAGTTTGACTGTTACAGTTTTGCTGAACTGACTAATTCAACGGACTGTTAAAAAGTTTCCTCTTCTAAACTGGAGAAATGCTGGCTCTGTAGAGGGAAACCCCAAGAAATGTTATCTTTTTCCAATGGTAAAATTCATTTCAAGAGTCTCTGTAGTGAAATAAAACTCTTTTGCCTGTCAAATGCAGCACCTGTGAAGAACTCTGGAACCTAAATGTTTTGTGATATTGGATCTTTGTTACCTTAAAGTATGTATAAGAAGATTTTTTTTAAATGGTACTTTTTACCTAAAGGTAATCTTAAAAAAAATCTGCTGAAAAGTTAAATAAATTTCATCAATTTTAAGTACAGATCTTACAGATTATATTTTTCAACATCACCAGTGCAATTAAGATGACAGTGTTTCCAAGAGCTATAATATGAATGGCAGTTTCTCATATGTACCCAGTGAATTTAATTGACACATATTTCCACTGAAATGGCTGACAATATCAATTGCTGTGCATTATACATATGCCACAGTGATTAGAAAATTAACATCATTATGTTATTCCTAGTGACACTCTGACTACCTCAGAAAGGATATATATAGAGTTCTTTTGCTTTCCATAAGTGTTCTGAAGTTATACAAATTAATGGAAATAGCATGCATATTTGTCAAATGTTGTAGCCTGTATGTTATCCTTAGATATGTCCAAGATAGACTGCAATTTAAAAGAGGGTCTAAAAAGTATTCACCTCCAAAGGGTAGTGCAATGAAAAAACAGCTAATATTTTATCCATTTAGTGCAATTTCACAACACAAAGATCCCTCACTTGTTAGAATTTTCCTGTTCTAAAAAACCCCAACAAACCAATAAGCTAAAATACACAATGATAATTTGGAAAGCTGTCTGCGGGCCCAGTCCAGATTCCACTGTCTTTAATGAGTTTTGAAATAGAATCATGTGATGAAAGATTTAGCATTAAGAATTTGGAGAAATAGATCTTGAACGAATGATGTATACTCTTTAAATTAAAAGTGCACCTGTACAATCAAAATTTTGCTTGTACATTTTTAGGATGTAATAGATATTGTACTACATGATTTGAGTTTCCCTTTACTTACACTAAGAACAGGGAGAGAGTGCCAAAGGATGGTAGATGGTAGCTTAAATGTGTGTTGGATTTGATAAGTAAATATATGGAAGTGAAACACACCTCTCTGACCTGTGAGTTGGGGTAGAACTTTTCAAAAATCCTCCCCTAAAACTTGCAAATGCCTCATGTCACTGCAAATAAACTGTAAAGCAGACTAACTGACTAATAGGTGCAAATCCTGCTCTGTTACGCCACTGTGACATTGGCTTTCAAACTCTCAGGGTGTAGGTTACTTCCCTACTGCTTTGCCATATGTCACAGAGCTTTCCACGCTTGTGTTCGCTTTACCCTTACAGAGACTTATCTTAGCAGCAACAAAAATGGCTCACAAAGATAGGTGGAAAAATACCTTGTAAGTCTTTAAATACCTAGACAAATACATATTTGGAGCCCGATCTCCATGGCTACATTTTTACTAATAAATTGAACTTTTTGTTCTTTGAAGCACTGAGTCAGACAAAGCATAGAGTCCTGACTCTATACAATTAAACTCCCTTAACTTCTGAAATAGGATGTTCACGTCAAAATGTCTACTGACAAAACATCCTTCACTGATGCACTGACTCCTAGAAAGTACCTACAGCTTGTTTCAGAAGCTTCTGGATGACATGGGCTAAAACCACACTGGGAAAATTTTAACAAGTTAACAGCACATTTTTCAGTTTACAAGTATGGGCACTATTTATAAGAACATCCAGTATCCTATTTTTCAAGGTTTTAGTAAGGCTAAATAAAATAATTGAAAACAGAGACCATACTTGCAACACAACAGACAGTCTATGTGCAACATCTCCTTGAATTTTTTCCATCTACCCAATTCAGCTGACAGACCAGGCCTCTGTTCAGAGCACTTCTAGCTGAAGACTCTGCTGTGTTTTTGAAATAGACTATTAACCTAGGGAAACCTTAATTCCATTAAGGTCCACATCCATTCATGTTATCACTAAGATTCAATAACCTCTTCACCACATTAATTATTATACAACAACCTGGTTAGTCCTTCCTGACACAGCACTTTTGTTTACCCTATTCTGGTTTGAGGATGCTGATGTCTCCTTGAAATTACTCAAACAGACAATAATTATCTTCCTGCTTGGCAAAGCCGTATCAGGTTCTTTATTGGGAAGCAAAACATCCCTTCTCACTGGAGCAGAAAATTCCCAAGTCTCACAGAAAATACTTTTTATGTTTGAAAATAATCACATTTTCACTAACTTGCAAAAAAGCTGTAAAAAAAAAGTAACTGGAATTACAGTATGTTGTTTATTGCTGAATCATTTAAAATTCATCATAACCAATCATTCTGAACAGGTAAGTAGCTAAAGAGCTGCTATACAGAAAGTTTCTGATATCTTTAGAGATATACCATGACATCAGCCCATGTGAGGTTGGCACAGAATTACTTTCTCCAGTACAGAAGTAAAAAGACATTTCTGCAAAGCTGTTCTAGTAACTCATGAGTAAGTAAGAGTTGTAAGTGATCTCAATATTGTGGTCTATGCCAGGGATTAAATGTCACATACTAAGATTTTATTGACCCGTTTTCTGCCAACTCTGCTTAAAGGGATAGCTCTCTAGGCAAGATTGAATGGAGGGTTACTCACAGGATTCTCAGCCTCTTAGGATTCTAACCATGGCATTTGTCTTTCATAAAAAGTACTTACATAAAGTAATAGCCATAGGTAAGTTGTCTTTCTGTGCAGGATATGATTTTTATTGTTACATTGTGGCTGGAAAACACCCTATTCTTGGAAGGAATTATCAAATCCAGAGGTATGTTTTCTTTGCTTTACACCACTTTTCAATTTTTTTCCCTATAAAGCTGTTTATTCTTGTGCCTTTACACTGTCAAGGGAGGGTTACTGTACACAACTTTAGCTCTTACTAATAGCAACCCCAACATTAAAATGTTTCTAGTAGATTTGAACTCCTTTCAGTTATACTGTACAAATGCGTCTGAGGCTGTCTAACATTCAGCCTTCTAGTTATATGTTGCCCACTGAGCATCCAAGGTCTCCGAGTTCTGAGACGTATTTATGGATCAACAGGCACTCAGACCTTGACCTTGAAAGTATTGAGAGGTTAAATTCCGCTGAGGAAGTTAAAAGTTGAAGCACACAAGTACTAAGGATGGTCTCAGAAAAACCTTACATACAGATTACTGAACTGGTATACACTTCTCGTGAACTTTCTCAAGTATACAATAAGCAGGTTTTGAATGCTCTCTTGAGGAGTCTGGCACAGTGCAGGGATAACCAGCTTCATTGTCTTTAGCTGGCTGATTAGCATAAAAAAGATTGTCTTTTGCATAGAAAAGAAGCACTTTCATAGTCTGTGGACAAAGGTAAGCTTCTCTAAGAGGAAAGACAACATACCTTAACTAAGTCTCTGGCTGAAAATCACTCCTTAGAGGAGATTCTCTCTACTAGCTAGGGAGTGAATCTAGGCAGAATGTCCTATTCACATTACAAATAGTTGTCTAAATCATTGTTATGCTTTTGCATTTTTTATGGTAACATTAAATTACTGAATAACTTCTGATGAATTTCAGAAGGAAAAAAATATTTGTATGGATAGATTACTCTCATGATAAATAAAATCTATATCTAAAAACAAGTTTGTAGCTTCAATTTGTCACAATAATAAGTTATCTTGTAACTATATCAGTCAATTGTTAAGATCAGAACCATAAAAACAGGAATTGATGATATTGTCGTTGCTTAGCATTGGACAAGGTAGTATTGCTACTGATATACACAGAGCAGCAGATCTGTGAATATGAAAGTAATTTTGATACAATGTTTAACTATGTCTTAACTCCACTATAGTACACAATTTGCTATCCACAAAACACCGCACTTCCTTTGAACATGCTATGGAATTCAGTCCTAAAGATCTCAAGGGGGATTATTAGCTTGGACTAGCACCTCACTAGTTATGTTCACAAGGCTTCAGTTTATCTCGGAGACAGAGCAGACTTGCATTTCTTTAACGTGTAGATGGAGTGTATTAGGTTCTTCTTTGCAAAACTCTGGACAGAACCATAGATGATCACTGATTCCATGACATCTGTGAATTTTAAGGGCAAGTTTTGCAACTTTGTGTGTGGAAAAGATAAGTACTGAGGAACCTAGGTTTTGTAAGTTGATCTTGTGCTCAGAACTGTCACTGTTTAAGGCTGGGCGGGCAGTTAAATGGACGGCAGACACTCTTTATTAACCTTCTCCTTCCCCAGAGGGGAAAAGGAAAAGAGAAAAGGGAGAGAGACTTATGGGCTGGAAAGTTAAAACAGTTTTAATGAGTAATAGCAAGGAAAAAACAGAGTATAATAAATAATGAACTGTATACAAAACCACTATGGAGCTCCCCCCAGAATGACAATCATGTCACCGCTGATGCTGCAGGGCAGGCGCTAGAGAGACCTGAAACAGATGCAGCAGCAGGTGGGAACCAGATTCAGGAGCAAAGGCAGGAGCGCAGGCTGAGTCCTTCCAGGATGTTGGCTGTAGGAGAAGAAAGCATGACCCTCATGGTCCCCTAGCTTTTAATGGAGTATATCACGTGGGTGGGATGGAATACCCCATTGGTCAGGTTTGGGTCACCTGTCCTGTCCGCTCCTCTCCACAGGTGCGACACTTTACTGTGCCTTCCTTTGTGGAGCAAAGAGACCCAACAGAGACCCTAGTTCCCACGGCAACAGGCGTGTGTAGTCAACTTCAGAAAGTAGTCACTTAAAAGAAACTTAACTGAAAAGTCTGTCCTAGTCCAAACCAGGACAAGAACTTACTAAGGTAGCAGCCTAATTTTAGTTAAACTGAAAGCATTTGACAATCTGCATTTAATAAAGCCTAGAAGTAATTCGTAGATGAAGGAATTAATTTCAGCTCAAAACAACTTATTTAATTTTGTGACCCCGTGCTGTTTTACTGTCAACACTTCTTGCTCAGCAGGTGAAAGGCCTCAGGTAGATGCAGAGGTAGAAAATACAGAAATCTCTACTGTAAACTGAATTGGATCTGTGACTGTAATCATTGCTTTCTGTCTTTTTCTCAACCACAAAGACTAACCCTGACTGACTCTGTGGGAATCATGAATAACCATAGGAAAACTGAAAAGATGCCAATTCAATTAATTGCCTAAGTCTATTTTTCTTCATGAGGAAAACCCATGAATTATATTTCTAATTTAAAAAAAAATATAGAAATGAAGGAAATTTTGAGGTATTCTGGTGAAATGCAAAATGATCCAAATCTCACTAGGTGGACATTGCAACTTAAAATGTTAGCATTTATTTATTAATGGATAGTCCATTTTTGAAGTATAGCGTATCAGCCATACACAGTCAGTATTATAACAGATCAATACATATTATTTTGAAAGTGGAGTGTTTCATAAGTACATGTATTCTCAGTCAAGATATCTCACCGGGAAGATAATGACTTGATAACTTTGGCTTATGCCACCACACCTCAAATAATGAAAAAGTGAAGATGAAATCTCACAAAGATGAGACTGGAGACCAGTCTACTACTGAAGTATGAATGCTGAAACCTAAAAATGTGAAACATTTTTTATAGAACCATAGAATATCTTGAGTTGGAAGGGATCCACGATGATCATCACATCCAGCTGCTGACTCCACACAGGTCAACGAAAAAGTTAAACCATATATCTATTGTTATTGCCCTTCTTTGAACACATTCTAATATTTTTATATCCATATATTGTGGAGTCCAAATCTGCACACAGAATCACACAGAATCACAGAATCACAGAATGTTAGGGATTGGAAACAACCTCGAAAGATCATCTAGTCCAATCCCCCTGCCGGGGCAGGATTGCCTAGACCATATCACACAGGAACGCGTCCAGGCGGGTTTTGAATGTCTCCAGAGAAGGAGCCTCCACAACCTCTCTGGACAGCCTGTTCCAGTGTTCAGTCACCCTCACGGTAAAGAAGTTTTTCCTCATATTTAAGTGGAAACTCCTGTGTTCCAGCTTGCACCCATTGCCCCTTGTCCTGTCAAGGGATGTCACTGAGAAGAGCCTGGCTCCATCCTCATGACACTTGCCCTTTACATATTTATAAACATTCATGAGGTCACCCCTCAGTCTCCTCTTCTCTAAGCTAAAGAGACCCAGCTCCCTCAGCCTCTCCTCATAAGGGAGATGTTCCACTCCCTTAATCATCTTCGTGGCTCTGCGCTGGACTCTCTCTAGCAGTTGCCTGTCCTTCTTGAACTGAGGGGCCCAGAACTGGACACAATACTCCAGATGCGGCCTCACCAGGGCAGAGTAGAGGGGGAGGAGAACCTCTCTTGACCTGCTGACCACACCCCTTCTAATACACCCCAGGATGCCATTGGCCTTCTTGGCCACAAGGGCACACTGCTGGCTCATGGTCATCCTGTTGTCCACTAGGACCCCCAGGTCCCTTTCACCTACGCTGCTCTCCAACAGGTCTGCCCCCAACTTGTACTGGTACATGGGGTTGTTCTTGCCCAGATGCAGGACTCTACACTTGCCCTTGTTATATTTCATTAAATTTCTCCCCGCCCAACTCTTCAGCCTGTCCAGGTCCCTCTGAATGGCTGCGCAGCCTTCCGGCGCGTCAGCCACTCCTCCCAGTTTTGTGTCATCAGCGAACTTGCTGACAGTGCACTCTAATCCCTCATCCAAGTCATTAATGAATATATTGAATAGAACCGGTCCCAGAACCGATCCTTGCGGAACTCCGCTAGACACAGACCTCCAGCTGGACTCTGTCCCATTGATCACCACTCTCTGGCTTCTTTCCTTCAGCCAGTTCACAATCCACCTCACTACCCGATCATCCAGACCACACTTCCCCAGTTTAGCTGCGAGGATGCTGTGGGAGACAGTGTCAAACGCCTTACTGAAATCGAGATAGACCACATCCACAGCTTTACTATCATCTATCCACCGGGTAACATCCTCATAAAAGGCTATCAAGTTGGTTGAGCATGACTTCCCCTTGGTGAAGCCATGCTGAGTGCCCCTAATGATCCCCCTATCCTTGATGTGCCTAGAGACAGCACCAAGGACAAGTTGTTCCATCACTTTTCCGGGGATGGAGGTGAGGCTGACCGATCTATAGTTACCCGGGTCCTCCTTCTTGCCCTTTTTGAAGACTGGAGTGACATTCGCTTTCCTCCAATCCTCAGGCACCTCTCCCATTGCCCACGACTTAGCAAAGATGATGGAGAGTGGCCTAGCAATGACTTCCGCCAGCTCCCTCAGCACCCGCGGGTGCATCCCATCAGGGCCCATGGATTTATGGACGTCCACATTGCTTAATTGGTCCCTGACCCAGCCCTCATCTACCAAGACAGATTCCTCCTCTATCCTGACTTCTTCTGAGGCCTCAGGGGTCCGGGGCTCCTCAGGACAGCCTCCAACAGTATAGACAGAGGCAAAGAAGGCATTCAGTAACTCCGCCTTCTTTTTATCCTCTGTCTCCAGGGCCCCCACCTCATTCATCAGTGGGTCTACATTGCCTCTAGTGTTGGCTTTACCTGCAATGTATTTGAAGAAGCCCTTTCTGTTGTCCTTGACCTCTCTTGCAAGGTTTAATTCCAAGGAGGCCTTAGCTTTCCTAGTTGCCTCCCTACATCCTCTGACAACAGACTTATATTCCTCCCAAGTGGCCAGCCCCTCCTTCCATGATCTGTACACCCTCCTCTTCCACTTGAGTTTGCCCAGCAGTTCCCTGTTTAACCATGCAGGTCTCCTGGTACCCTTCCTTGACTTCCTACTTGTTGGGATGCTCTGGTCTTGAGCTCGGAAGAAGCAGTCCTTGAATGCTAACCAACTATCTTGAGCCCCCTTACCTTCTAGTACCCTGTCCCATGGGATATCCCCTAGCAATTGCTTGAAAAGGCCAAAGTTGGCCCTCCTGAAGTCCAGGGTTGCGATTCTGCTAGCTATTCTGTTCCTGCCACATGAGATCCTGAACTCTACCATCTCATGGTCACTACAACCAAGGCTGCGCTCAACCTTCACCGCTTCAACCAGACCCTCCTTGTTAGTGAGGATAAGATCCAGCAGCGCTCCTCTCCTACTTGGCTCATCCACCATTTGCATCAGAAAGTTATCATCAATGCACTGGAGGAATCTCCTGGACTGAGGATGGCTGGCTGAGTAGGCCTCCCAGCAAATATCAGGGTAGTTGAAATCCCCCACGACAACCAGGGCCTGTAATTGCAAGACTGCTCTCAGCTGCCTGTAGAAGGCCTCATCACTGTCCTCATCCTGATCCGGTGGCCTGTAATAGACACCCACAACAGTATCACCCCTGCCAGCCTGCCCCTTAATTCGCACCCACAAACTCTCAACTCGCTCCTGATCCGCCCCTGGACAGAACTCAATACATTCTAGCTGCACACTCACATAAAGAGCAACTCCACCACCTCTCCTTAGTGGCCTGTCTTTCCTGAACAGGACATAGCCATCCATGACCACATTCCAGTCATGTGAGGTGTCCCACCAAGTCTCTGTAATTGCCACTAGATCATAGCCCCCCAACCGAACACGGATTTCCAACTCCTCCTGTTTATTCCCCATGCTGCGTGCATAGGTGTACAGGCATTTCAGGGAGCGAGCTGAGCACACCGATTTCACCCCAGGGGGATGGGAGGCCTCCTGGTCTACCTCAACACTAGAGCGTTGCCCCAGTGGTGCAAGCCCAGCTACTACCCCATCCCCCTTCAAATCTAGTTTAAAGCTCTCCGAATGAGCCCTGCTAATTCCTGTCCCAGAACCCTTTTGCCCCTACGACATAAGCCTTTCCCATGTATTACCGTCACGCCTGGTGTCCTATAAAACCAGCCATTATCAAAGAACCCAAAGCCTTGCCTGTAGCACCAGTCTCGTAGCCAGGCATTAATAGAGAGAATCCTACTATTCCATCCCACGTCATCACCTGAAAATGGAAGGAGGGAGGAGAAAACAACTTGTGCCCCAGACTCTTTCACCAGCCATCCTAGGGCCTTGTAGTCTTTCTTCATCCCCCTCAGACTACGGGATGCAGCTTCTTCCCCACCTGTCTGGAAGATCAGCAGGGGGTAGTAGTCTGTGGCCTTCACCAGGTTGGGGAGTTGCCTGGTGATATCCCTGATTCGGGCTCCAGGCAGGCTGCAGACCTCCCTGTGATGGGGGTCAGCTCTGCATATTGGGCCCTCAGATCCCTTTAGGAAGGAGTCTCCAACCACTAAAACTCTTCTCTTCCTCCTTGTGGAGGAGGTAGCTATACGGCTGTCAGGTTTTTCTGACTGTGGTGGGACCTCTGATATAGGTTGCCTCTCCACCACATCCCCATTGGACTGGCTGTATTCCTCTAGGGCTTCATATCTATTGCTCAGAGGCACCTGTGGAGGCAAGGTAGGCAAGGAGGGCACTCGCCTTTTGCCACGGCCATAGACTTGCCTCCACTCACTCCTCTCCTCTAGGTTATTGTTTTCCACCTGAGAGGGGTAGAGTACAGGGGTCCCTCGAGCACACAGTACTCGAGTTGAGGCTGCACCAATGTTGAGTATAGTGGGACAATCACTTCTTTCAACAGGTTAGCTATACTGTGCTTAATGTACTCCTGGATACACTTGGCCATTTTGTCCACCAGGACACATTGTTGACTCATATTGAGATTACCATCAAACAAAACCCTCGGATAGGGGGACTGGACTAGATGATCTTTCGAGGTCCCTTCCAATCCCTAACATTCTGTGATTCTGTGATTCTGTGATACCTTTCTGCAGGGCTGCACTGCAGCCTCTTGTCCCCTACTCTTGCCATATATCCAGGATTACACTATCCCATGTGCAGAACACAACATTTGTTCTTGTTAAATGTCATAGGGTTGGTGATTGCCCGGCACTCTAGTCTACCAAAATCTCTCTGTAAGGACTTTCTGTCCTTGAGGGAATCAATAGCTCCTCCTAATTTAGTGTCATTGGCAAATGTCCTTAGTGTGCAGTCAGCTCCTGTGTCCAGGCATTGATAAAAACATTGAAGAGGTTTTCTTTTGCCTTTATGAAAGGACACAGTAGTAATTTGTCTTCAATGTGTCCATTCCTTTTCTTTTTGCATGATTGACTCTAGCCCCAAGATCTCCCCCTCCAAAATATCTGTCAAAGCTTAGATTCAAATATGCTTTAGCTTAAGAAAGTTCAGATGCATATTTCAACTGTTAGATTCATGTCACAGTGAGTGCTTCATCCCAGTTTGAAGGAAAAAATGTAACGGGTTGAGAGAAATTCTTTAAAAAACACATTATTACTGAAATGCAAAGGGAGAGATGGCCAGGAGACACAGTAGAGGGAGACTTTGGAAGGGGTGGGAATAAAGTAAAAGATAAAATAAAGAGTTATGTTTACTTTACATTCTTTTTTATTAGATAGTGCTTGTTACAGCTGGGACCCATATCTAGTTATAATAGCAGAATCACTGAGCAGAGAGGGACCTCTAGAGATCATCTAGTTCAAACCACCTGCTCAAGCAGGGTCAGCCAGAGCAGGTGTGTCCAGTTGGATAAATAAGATAAGATCTTAATTATAAATTGGTTACAGATCCCCACTATCACATTTAGAGGTTATTTTTTCTGAACATTCTAAATGGATAATGATTATGATTGTATGATTATACATTTCTCCTGAAGTCAATCTAAAGCAGATAAATTGTAATTACCAGATTACTTCATTTTACACATAATGTAAATAAAGCAACTTACTATAAAAATGCAATATATAAGTACTTGTACTGATTTTGGCTAGAATAAAAATTTTCTTCATAGTAGTTAGTACGGGGCTATGCTTTGGATTTGTGCTGAAAACAGTGTTGATAATATAGGGATGTTTTACTTATTGCTGAGCAGTGCTTACACAGAGTCAAGGCCTTGTCTGTTTCTCACACCACCCCACCAGTGAGCTGGGTGGGTAGTACACAAGGCGTTGGGAGTGGACACAGCCAGGACAGCTGACCCCATCTGACCCAAACGATATCCCATAATATATGATGTTGTGTTCAGAATAAAAGCTTGGGGAAAAAGGAAAGGGCGGTGGGGCACATTCAGAGTTAATAGCATTTGTCCTGCCAAGTAACCATTATGTGTAATGGAGCCCTGCTTTCCTGGAGATGGCTGAACACCTGCCTGCCGATGGGAATTAGTGAATGAATTCTTTTTTTTGCTTTACTTGCGCATGAGGCTTTTGCTTTACCTATTAAACTGTTTTTATCCTAACTCATGAGTTTTCTCACTTTTACCCTTCCGATTCTCCGCCCCATCCCACTGCGGGGGAGTGAGTGAGCAGCTGAGTGGGGCTTAGCTGCCTACTGGTGTTGACCCACAACAGTACTGTGTACGGTACATATGCAAGTATACACAGGAACTATTGAAATTGCTATTACAATCAAATCTTATCTTGTTTCAGCCCTAAAAGAAGAGAAAACGATGCAGCAGGATCTGACTTGGCTGAGGATGTGGCAAATTGCATTCAATTGCCTGCTTTATGACAGTCTGTCTACATGATGCTGCACTAGTCATCAGGAGCCTCAGTGAAATTTTCTCTCAAAGGTTGTAATAAGGATAACAAGATGCTATTGCAAAGATGTTCCAAGAAAGAAATGGTACCCAAACTCTCATTTGTGTGAACTAATTGGTCAGATGCAAGCAGTAAGGTAGGCAACTGCCAGAGTACAAAACTGTGCGTAAGCCAAAAATCCTTACTGAGAGGCAAACTGTAGTAACTTGGTCCTAAAACAATATTTATGTACTTAAAGAATTCCCAGGTGAGGTTCTAGCTAGTTCTGCTGTGTCTCTACTTTTGTGTATATATGTACCCAGAGACTTTTCTTCTCAATTAATTAACTTTAAAGAGCAATGATAGCACATTTTAGTAAATCTCACCTTGTTTGCCTTGCATCTGTTCTTTTCCAGTTTCTCCACAGCTTTGTTTCTCCTTTTCTTTTTAAAGTGATCATTTGCCAGTTCTCCTACAATTTTCCATTGCTTTGCAGTTTCTCCTGCTTTCCCTCAATTAATTTGTCCCCTTTTTTTTTTGCCAGCCTCCAGATTTTACAAATTGTAGATGGCTGTTCATTTTCTCCCTCACCAGTTATATCTCAGCAGCTGTCTGTAAAAGAAAGATGACAAGTTAGTCACTTCCCCGTCTATATTGAACTGTGGGCAAAAGACTGAACTTGGTGCGGGGAGGAATTGACTAATCAGCCTTCCTTTACAACTAGATTCATGTTTAAAAAAATTCAGAAAAATTAATCATTCCAAAAGCTGATAATACATTGCTTTGCACCTGAGGGGAAGTAATTTCAGGCTCTGGCAGATGAGCTCTGGCATCAACAATTTAAGACAAAATTGTGCCCCACTCTCTGCCCACCCACAGATTAACCTTCTGGAGCAGTGTGCAGAGGTGGTGTGTCACCATGCTTTACTGCTCCCACTCATTAGCTGGCCGTTCAGACTAAGTTAGACTTAAGCCTGGAGAACAGAACAACTACACTGTGATTAAACTGTGCTTTCTCTATTGTAGATGTAATTTTTTTGCCCATATTCCTTCTTTAAAATGTGATTATATCCTGGAACAGCTGCAAGTTTTGGTGAGGGTTGAGACACAAGCAAGTTTCTGTACGCTTGGACATAACCAGGTCTTAAACCTTTACTTCTTTTGGTTAATTAAGATCCATTTAGATTCATACTAATGCCCATCACACACAGCAGAGAGGCAACTGATTATATGGGAGGAAGGAATGGAGAAGAACAACCTGTGAGAAAGAAGTGAATGGTGAAGTTGTAAAGGAAATAAAATAATCTCAGAAATCTCCCTTTTTTTATCGGATATTTGTAAGTCTGCATATATCTTACATGAGTTCTGTAAGGAAATTGCTAATTACTTGAGGATTTCATTAGCCATCCACCTTATCAGTCCAGATGATCTGAAAACATCTAATTTGTATAAGTACACTCTAATCTGTTCTTTAACTATTGTGGGCTGAGGTTTTATTCTTACATCACTATTTCTATTTGTTTCAGCCATCTGGTCACCATTGACCATTTTGGTGAAAACTAATGCAAAATGGCATTAAATACATCTGCTTTCTCAGTACCATTAATCAATAATTTTCCTTCTCTGGGAAGAAGAAACATGATCCTCTATTTTTTTTCTTCTTTCTCTACAATATTTCTCTACAATATACTGACAATATTTTATTACATATTCTTGACATGCTTTGCTGACACCATCTTGAACAGAGTGCCTTGCCTTTCTTGATTTTGTTCATGTAAACTTATGCTGAATTTCTGTTCTCATGCTTCCTAATCTCCACTATTTTATATGAAGAAATGAAAATAATTTATCCATTGGTCAAGTTGATCTCTTAATATTCCTTCTATCTTTCCTTCTTAAATGAATTGGTTGCATCTGAACCTTCTGGAACTGGCATCTTCCTAAAGAAACATTATTGTCGTCTTTGTCATCGTCATCATCATCATCATCATCATCTTCACTATTATTTTGTCTTGGAACATCTTCCCAGAAAAGCTCATCAGTTAGTTTTCCAAGGCAAGTGAAGTAATTTTTCCTAAATCCATTATTATACCTTTTTGTTCATTCTTATTGTCTTAAAAGTTTTGAAGTCTGTCACCTCCGCGCCATCTTCATCCAAGTTACCTTCTAGTCAGCGTTGTTAAAGGTCCCTCCATGGTAGATGAGAAACATATCTAGAACTCTCCCATTTCTTTTTTTTTTCACTTCTCCTATAAACAAGCAGGAGTTCACAAGATATCCAGCTTGTTTTAGGCATTTCAGGGGCTTTGAGATATCTATATGAGGCTGGAGAAATTACTTGGGACCAGTGGACAGTTCTCACCCTTTTGGAGGGGCAGCAAGAAATCCTTCTGTACAACACTTAAAATGCTAAATTCAGGAGCCATGATTCGGCACTGAAGTCTACCTTGAGTCCCACAGCATCTCCCTCCAAAGAGATCTTTTTATTTACTTCTATGTTGAAGCCTGTGCTCTGAACGACTTTGCATATGTGCATGTGCCACCATTAAAAGCTCGTTGGGCAGTTAAATAGATGGCAGATGCTCTTTATTAACCTTCTCCTTCCCCAGAGGGGAAAAGGAAAAGAGAAAAGGGAGAGAGACTTACGGGCTGGAAAGTTAAAACAGTTTTAATAAACAATAACAAGGAAAAAGGAGAGTATAATAAATAATGAACTATATACAAAACCACTACGGAGCTCCTCCTGATGATGATCATGTCACCGCTGACGCTGCAGGGCAGGCACCGGAGAAACCTGAACAAGATGCAGCAGCAGGCGGGAACCAGATTCAGAAGCAAAGGCAGGAGTGTGGGCAGAGTCCTTCCAGGATGTTGGCCATAGGGGAAGAGAGCACGACCCTCATGGTCCCCTAGCTTTTTACATAGTATATCACGTGGATGGGATGGAATACCTCATTGGTCAGGTTTGGGTCACCTGTCCTGTCCGTTCCTCCCTGCAGGTGCAGCACTTTACGATCCCTTCCTTTATGGAACAAAGAGACCCAACAGAGACCCTAGTTCCCACAGCAACAGGCGTGTGTAGTCAACTTCAGAAAGCAGTCACTTAAAAGAAACTTAACTGAAAAGTCTGTCCTAGTCCAAACCAGGACAGCATGAAAAGCCCCATCCTTCTGATACCTAAGGTTGGCAATGTAGGGTATTATCAGATATTTTCAGTCTCCTTCTGTAATGTACCTGAGAACAAGTGTATACATCTCTGATATATGAAGCAGCAGCTATTTCTTTATTCTTTCCTCTCTCCCTGAGAGAGATATTCCTCTTCAAATTAATATTCGATTTTGAATTATCCTGTTCTGTCTCCAATGTACCAATTTACACTTTAGGCCATGTATTAACATTTCAAGATCCTCCTTCACTTTCCTATACTTGTATGCCATCTGGGAGATGCAGAAGACTAACACGAACAAATATGCAGTTTGATAAGATAGTATAAAATTAGAACTGCTTTTCTTCATTTTTTTCATGACCTTGTATTTTCTGAAGATAAATACATTTACTTTTGTGTGTTGTCTACTGTTGATTTATGAATAAAGTAGCACTATTCGAAATGGACTTTCTTCCTCATGAAAGAAACAAATTTAGTTTACCCTGCTGGAAGTTTCTCTTGCTGAAATTTCTTTCAGTTACTTCTGCTTTAGATGAAAGATTCATAAGGGCACAGACACATGAACATTTACAGTAATAAATACAAATTATTAAACAGGTTGAACTGTAAGGAATTAGAACTTGTTAGTAATGATTTACTAACAACTTTAACATTTTCTGTTTCTCACTGCACCATTTAAACTGTAAGAGTTCAAAAAACAACAAACCAGTTTGAAAGAGAAAAATAAGTTTGTTTTTTTTTTAAAAAAAGAGGGTTGTGTTTTTTCTTACAAGTATCTGTTATGGGAATGGAAATATTTACTTTCATAAACAGTTACACTGGATACCTGCCATAACTGTTTATCAGAGAGATGGCTGCTCACTTATGTTGTGAGGCTTAGGACAGACCACCATGGGCTATCCTCAGAATCTATGGTTCACCTTTGTAACAGAAATAAACCTTCCATACAGAACTGGGACAAAACTCAGCTTATTAACATAGGAGTGGCAACAAATGACCTTGTGAGTCGCTTTTGTTTATTACATTTCAGTATCACTGAGGAAACCACCTGATGCATATAAAATTTAAAAAGAAAAATTGTTAGGAATCTGCATAATGAATGCAAATGGGAGTGTGCTGACAGGACTAAATTAAGGAGTCATGCTGCACTGAGAAAAGGAAAAGAAAAAAGCATGCCCCTGCAAGCGGCCTTTCAAAGCAGTTCAGTTTCTTTGGGAGATATTACTTTTTGTGCTGTAGAAATCTGCTTTTAACTTCTGAATCTGTTTTAAATTCTGATATTTTTAATTGTCTTGGTGCTTAATATGTTAAAATTATTATCCATAAAATGCAAGATTTCAGGAGAATCAAGTAGTCACATTAGAATGTTTCCCTTTCTTCTTTCAAAAATTATAAAAGGTCTCCTATACTATTCCCTGAATATTACATATTTTCTCTTTCTCCTTGTTTTCCTTATTTCTTTCCTTATTGTTTTCCTTTTTCCCTTGTTCCTTCCTTATTATTTTCCTTTTTTCTTTCCTCATTTCCTTAGTTTTTTTTCTTATTGTGAAAGAACTCCACAATAAAGACCAAGATTGATGCCTCTTTCACCTTTTAATAGGGCTTGCAAGGAATAATAGAATAAGTAAAGAAGAAAACAACAAACGAAAGGCAAAGGAAATCCTCCCTGTCTTAAATACTACAAAAAGAGACATATCACAGCTCAGAATAAACTTGGTCAGTTTTTTTCTGAAACCAGATGTCTAAGACTTACCATAGAACTAAGATGAACTGATATCATACCCTTTCCTTGCGTTGTGATCAATAATCCATTGAAAAATTAATTTGATGGATTACTTGCATTTAAAAGACTACCTTTCAAACCTGTCACACAGTAATAGAATATCTTCACAGAATCACCACACTTTTTCTCTTTAGTGATATCTGAAGAAGTGCCAGTTTCTGCCTTCTCAGTTAAGCAGCTATCACAGAAAGATATTTCAAGTTAACATCTGTTTTCTAGAAAATGATACATTTTGTTAATATATAAAGAAATTGTAAGACAATTATTGTTCCAGCTCAACTCTTTCTGAAGCCTCCAAAGCAACCATACAATTTTCTTCCATATTTGACCATGTGTAAATCTTATCTCTGGGATTTCTCTCTCAGTTTATTGTAAGCTATTGTGCTCTTTCCAGGCCTGCTCCCAGTAATTGTCCTATTCCCTGGTCATTAGAGTAAACCACACTTTTTTCAGTTTGTCGTCTGAAATCTGCACTTTCTTTCCTTCAATTCCATGACCACTTCTTACGACTGTACTGATGCCAGGCAGTGTAAAGACCGCACTTAACTGATTGTATCCATATCCATCCCTTCAGATTTGGAGCAGGGTTGGCAACTTCTGAAGAATGACAGGCTCTCTCATCAAGTGACAGAATATGTATTAACAAGATAGAGCTTGCTTAATATCAAAACATAGAAATGAATTTAAATTAAAGTCTGGAGGAATAAAAGAACAGACAATCTGAGCTGGGTAGAATATGATCCTTACATCAATACCTCAAATTTCAAAATTTTCAGCCCTGTTTAGTCTTGAGTAAGAACCAAAGTCTATCAAGATAGCTCTTGTTAAACATTAATCATTATTTATTCTAATAAACTGTGAAAGACTGTTAACTTTTCCTTGATAGGACATTAGATAAGACCACAAAACTTATCTCTGGGCTTTGCATATAGCAGGAGTTTAGCTTGGCTCTTCAGAAAGTGAATGAAAGGAGGGATCCAATCCATCAGTGACACGAATATTCCACAAGACTTTTGCATCCTTTAACAGATGTGTCATTGAGAACTCGTGCAAAATGATAGGGTATAGCTATAAAAAGAAACAGCAATACAAAACTGTATTGAATGTAGTGTTAAAATAATTTACATCCCAAAGGAAGAACAGTCTTCATGATAAACACCCAAGAAACTTGAACTTGTCTTGAACTTACTCTGCCTCTGCTTCTACAGATTCCTGGGAATCAGTTTACTTAGCAGAGAGGGATTAAAAGTATATGCCTTTTACTATACATATGTAAATCATTCTGGCCTTAATGGAGGTTCTACAGACATCAAGAATACAAAGCATCTTATGCCAGAAAGCTTGGAGCAAAACATAAGCGAATTAGTAAAATGCACAGACAGTGAAATGAGCCTACTAATTATGAATTTCATCTTAACTGAAATCAATTGTTAACAAATCATAACATAAAAAAGTGACAGAACTAAAGCCACCCTAACATTCACACATTAAAAAAAGTTCAAAAATAATACTAAGGATTAATATGAACTTTGAGATAATAAAGAAAATAAAAGTTAATTGAACTTGTGAGACAACAACTGTATTCACACATTGTGGACCATGGGCGATCCATGAAAGCTTAGATCTGCAGTTGGTCACAAAATAATACTAAGGACCAAACTTACTGTCTTCCTCAGTTTCATGTGTGTCATGGTTTAACCCCAGCTGGTAACTAAGCACCACACAGCCACTCGCTCACTGCCCCTGGTGGTATGGGGGAGAGAATTGGAAGAGTAAAAGTGAGAAAACTCATGGGTTGAGATAAAGACAGTTTAATAGGTAAAGCAAAAGCCGTGCGTGCAAGAAAAGCAGCACATGGAATTTGTTCATTACCTCTCATCAGCAGGCAGGTGTTCAGCCTTCTCCAGGAAAGCAGGGCACCATCACACATAATGGTTACTCTGGAAGATAGAACGCCATCTCTCCGAACGTCCCCCCTTTCCTTCTTCTTCCCCCAGCTTTATATGCTGAGCATGACATCATATGGTATGGAACATCCCTATGGTCAGTTGCGGTCTGCTGCCCTGGTTGTGTCCCCTCCTAACTCCTTGTGCACCACCAGCCTACTTGCTGGTGGGGTGGTGTGACAAGCAGAAAAGGCCTTGACTCTGTGTAAGCACTGCTCAGCAATAGCTAAAACATCCTTGCATTATCAACACTGTTTTCAGCACAAATCCAAAACATAGCCCCGTATTAGCTACTATGAAGAAAATTAACTCTATTCCAGCCAAAATCACCACAATGTGACTATGTTAGTTGTTGAGAAAGTCTTAGAGTTAAGGCTTGTGATTTAGTCTAGAGGTAGGTTAGTGGTGACTTAGAGAGAAGTCTCAAAATTCAAAATGGCTTTTGCTGTCTGGTTGAAAATGTATCACTGACTCAGTATTCTAGAAGTACTGAGAGTTAGCATTTTCCATTAAATTCAGAGCTGTGTGAAGACATAGAGCAGCTGACTGCAGACACAGACATTTTTCCTTCTTAATAGGTCACTTAGATCTACAAACCAGCCTCTTAGGGATGAAAAGAACTCTAAATAATGTGAAGTTCCATATTCACTTAGCCTACTCAGATTTAAGTTTTAAGATTTCTCCCAAGATTAGTGTCTTATTTACTCCTTTCCTCTGGCATACTATAAACTTCTCCCAGCATGTAATGTTCCCTAAAATATGTCCTAGGCTTTCCTTAACTAAAGTAAGTGACTGGAATCATAGGTTGTTTTTTTTCTTCTTAGTGGGTCATGAGAAGCAAATATATAATTTTTACTGTCTCTGAAAACATTGTTTCATTTCTTCTTAAACATCTCAAAGATCTCTACATCAATCCTCCCTGCCCCCCCCCCCCCCCCCCCCCCCCCAAAAAAAAAAAGCAAAACCAAACGTCTGGCAAAATATACTAAAGGTTGTGTTCAAAAAAAACCCTAGTGCTGTGATTCTATTTTTTTTTTGGCATCCTTTCCTAAGTATCTTATCTTCTGCAGTAATTTCCCTCTTTGTGCCAGCCTCAAGGTTTTATACATTTCTACACTTCCTTCCAGTAATAGCTGAATGTTTTGATCTGTGTTAAAATGGATTCTATAAGCTCAGGCATGTGATTATGTTCTTCCATTTACTACAGTGGAGTATGTTTTAAGACTGCTCTGGTTTGATTGAATTTTTAAGAATTAACAATTCTCAATGGGATATGAAATCACTTTAAAAAAACCTTAACCTTAAATCAGAAAAATGTACATGCACTAGTCCTTATGTCACCCAGTAGGACTTCAGTGGATGTGATGCACATGAATCAGACAAAGAAGATATTCTTTTTACATGCTAGTACTTGAGAGATTGCCAAGGAAAAACAATTTTTTGTCAAATTTACAGGGCTTAAAGGTTTTCACACATGCAAAAAATAATATTTCAGACAAACCTGAGTCTAGAACAATAAAAAGATAGGTATAAATTTGATAGCAGCTCTTGAAGTTCATCATATCTTTGTCTATTTATTTACAATTTAGCAAACTAGCAAATGAAAATCTCCCACTGGAGCCTTTTGGGCATATATTGAAAAGCAGTGATTTTATCTTCACAGTTAAATGCTTTGTAAATGACACCGATATCTTCTCACAGCTAAGCACCAAATTAAGCAGGGATGGTGTTGGTGGTAGTGGTAGAAGGAGACAAAAGCAAAAAAAATCAAACTCTTAAGCCATTATTGAAATCTAGATGCATCTAGAGTCCAATATTTACAAAGAATCTTTGACTACTTCAATAGAAATGTTCCTAACCAAAGGCTGGAAGGGGAAGTTGTCTTTTTTATATCATTGTAACCAGTATTACAAGAAAAAGAACAAAAGGTAGACAGTAAGATATATACAGAAATCACAATTTGGAAATAAGCACTCTGTGTCCAGATGCACAAGTTTTAGAAATTTCACTTGAACCCCAAATTCTCTTGCCTTTGTGGTAGAAATGGAATTTCTGCTATTTCACCTTATTTGTAAGCTATGCCACGATAATCACCTTATAAACCCAATTTCTGACAATATTTATATGTAACCCTCTGTCTGGCAATTTATTCCTAACCTAACATATTATTTATATAGCACCAAGAGCCTGCAGGATTTATTACAGGCATGCAGGAAGACATATGGGTAGATTCTTCTCTCGTTTATACTAGCATAAATCAGAACTAGTAGTACTGAATCACTGGAGTTCCACTTGTTTAAAGGTGGACTAAAAATGCTCAGAACCAACCCCAAATTGCCAGTAAGTTTTCTACCTTAATGGGATCATGTCAGGCAGGTTTTAATTCCGTTGTTTAAACTCATCCTTTTATCCAGCCTCAGTAGAGTTATTTAAAACTTTTAAACAGCAGCAAGGCTTTGTGCCATTGTCTTGCCATCTTTGACTCAGCCATCATCCAAATTTCTCCCTTGAAGCCATAATTATGTCATTGGAGTAGTGCCAAACAGTATTCATTGTGTCATTTTTTGAATTTAGGGACAATATTTAAAAACCTTGAAATATTTATGGCACTTGCACATTACTTAGTACAGCAGTTTGGATGTAGTCACATCTGTTCAGATCTTTAGATGCTCAAGGACATTTCGGAAACTGAAACGCTGCCATTGTGAGAGCATTCGGTAGCTTGTAGTAGGTTAATAATGTACCACTATGCCATGGCTGTTTACTAACATCTTTGATTCACAGCACTAGGCAACATGGACCTTTCAAGAGCTTCTCTTCAGGAAAGGTTAATATAAAATCATCAATACTTATCAAACTTTTTAAAAACTAAAATGACATATAAACTCAGCCTACCAATCCTTTCTTTGAAACTATGATGTCTCTGTTCTGTAACTCGTTTTTTTGTGCCTATATGTTACTAGAGAAGTGATTATAGTTACTTGATCAACAGGGAGTCTTGAAGCATTGGCTTGTACTAACCAGAAAGTGAAGAGGGTCTCTTCATACCTCCCCACTTAACTCTAATGGGGCAATTCATTTCTGATCTATTTTACCCTGTTCTGTCATTTTTTTCCAAATGAATCAAACCACAAAACAGCTTTAGTGAAGGAAACCTGAAACAAAGGCTCTACAACTTATTTCACTGGCTACTAATACTTCAAGATTACAGGACCTGGCCTCAGAGGTTTGTAGCATTTTAAGGTGACATATTTCTTATAGTGACCAAAAAGTGCAAACTTTTTTCAGAAATTCTTTGTTAAGGAAGGGGAAAGAAAATAAGTAATTTCCCCATTCCAGTTCATTCTTGCCTCAAAAAAAAAAAAAGCGAGATAAAATCCAGAGAAATCCTGAGCTGTTTTAACTGCTGTTCTTGTGCTTTCTGAAAGGAGGAAAATAAAGGATAATGTTAATAGCAGTAAATATTTCAAGACCACCTCATTCAGATTTTTTGAGCTGTCATTGTGTACGCATCTATGAGTTAAGTATATTGGCATTCATTATATTGATAAATGCATACATGTAAAGATGGAATGGACTCTTCATCTTAACAGCTAGCTTGTTCCTTTAGGATACGCTGACTGAACAGTAGTAGTAGCAGTGCTGAATGAGTGTATATAAGTGGAGACTGAATAGAGTGGGCAGGAAAAGGCCACTTGTTTTCCCAGAGCCCCACTGATCCCAATAGAGTTTTTATCTGCTTCTGTAATGAATCTTCACAGCTGGAGTAGCAAGTTCTTAGTTCTGGTGACAGTAAGAACTGAAATAAAATAGAATTCTTCTTATAATTACAAGATTGAAAATTCTACATATGCTTAACTTATGGAACTGGACATAGAAATGAGAAACATATTTAAAACAAATCTGTTTAGAGGTTGATTGTCTTATATAACTACCACATTTTACACACCTCCATGTGTGGCATTTACACAAATTCTTTCAGGAAACAATTTACATAATTGAGTAATTTGCATCCCTTAGAAGTTCTCTCTTCCTCATACTGATCAATTGTTGTCACTCTGTTCTTCACAACTTGCTTATAATGCACAGTGATAGTCAGCTGAGTCAAAATCATGCTGGCACGGTTTGCTAAATATTTGAAGTATGTAAAGCAGCTCTTCTTCTTTCCACTATGAACAAAATTTACCCCTTGCAGAGGATCCAGGAAGTGGCCTTGCATTAGCTTTGTCTCTCATGTTTAAAAGGCACTTGCAGTGAACCTGGACATTGTGTTGGTCTTCAGCACAGGTATGAAGTCTTACCTTAGCATTACATTAGAATTTCATGCCCTTGATGACAATTAAATAGGCGTTATCCCTCATGTACTAGTGGGCATGAGCTGCTACCCATAGATACACCCCTTGAATTCTCATTTTCAGATACCATTTGCGTTATAATCCATTAGTTTTTCACTGCGTTTAGAGTAAAACTTGAGATTGCTGCACCCTTGCAAGTATGGAAGGTGCAGGCTGTTCATGGCATCTTTCGTTCATGCCACCTCTAAAAAAGCCTAGGGATGGGAAAAAAAAAATCCCAAGTTTCCTTGTCATTCTACTTATCCAACGGAAATCCATGAGAGGATCTTCCA
The DNA here is from genome assembly GCF_013368605.1 of Nyctibius grandis. NCBI lineage: Eukaryota > Metazoa > Chordata > Aves > Nyctibiiformes > Nyctibiidae > Nyctibius > Nyctibius grandis. Next base: position 14,368,518 of record NC_090659.1, on the reverse strand, counting down.
TAAAAGTGTGTGTAGATGAAGCGGACAAAATCTATGCTAACTTGAGGATTCATTTTACTGAATTGCATTGGGATGCTTTCACTGGTCTTGTCAATAAAATTAACTGAGAACAAATCATCAAAATCACTAACATAGCAGGAAGTTCAAACACAAATTATTAGATACATTTCACTGTTACTCATACAGCTGGATTAGTAGCATTTTGTAACTGGATTTTGGCCAGAAATTACTAAGCTTCTGAAGCTTGAAAATTTCATGAATAACAGAAAAGGAAGTTGCTAGTGTTTATTATTCATTTTTGCAAGATTCCAGCTGTGCCGTTAGTGAGAAGAATTATGACAAAACTAAGAACTGTGATGCAAGTATTCCTACACTTAATCATTTAAATTCCAGTATGAAGAATGGAAATCTAAACATCAGAGTCTAACTTTAGCTCCTCTAACCTTATTGTTTCCTTTTACGGTTGTACATATCAAAGCTAGGAAGTCCCTGCTGCCTTTTCAAAATTTTAACAGTGTCCCCAGAAATATTTATACTTTGGCTTTTCTGGACTCTTTCCTGGGAAATCATCTTGAAGGTTGGCAAATATATGTATCTATCTATATTAAAAAAAAAAAAAAGAAAAGAAAAATATTATCTCTAGTTCTGATTGTTCTAAAGCATATGCCTAGAAAATGTGTTTTGCTGAGTCTTTTCTATTTTTAATAGCATCTCAGAGTTAACACATTCAGTGAAACAACTTACTGTCTGAATACAGCATTCAGAGTACTTTAATTTTTTACACTGTAAATCTTGCTGGTTTTTTAAATTCTGTAGAAATGCATTGATCTTTTTCTGTTGAAGTATCATCTCCTTAAAAAAGTAACGAAAGAACTAGAAACACAGTAAAAACCCACTATTTTTGTTCTGTGCCAATACAGAAACTTTCAGAGCCAATGATAGCTTTGGACAGAAGTATGTGAATCACATAATTCTTTTGTTTTATTTAATTCCAACTAATATCATTTCAGCCACTGGAGCATGTACTCAACTTTAAACACATATCTATGCCAACAATCAAAGATGGGATACTAGGTAAGTTGTGTTCCCCATCTGTATGGAATTAATAATACAATTCCTATACCCTGGGAAGTTCTGCAACACAATACTAAGTGTCTCTGAGAACAAAGTTATCCCATGCATGACAGCTCTTGTCCAGATTAGAAAACCTTTCCCTGACAAACAAATCATTAGCCACTGTCAACAAACTGGAAGTTTCCTCAACAGCAGCAAGGCCAGGGTGAGGACAGACTGTGAAGTGTCTGTCCTTAGAAATGTTGACTTATGCTGCTGTGAAATCAAAGGACAGAGGACAGGCAAGAATACACAACGCAAAAACACCACAGTGCATGCCTACAATTTTACTTCAGAACTTAAACCAGCTGTATATAAAGATAAATTACAACCTACTCCTCCCCAAAAAAAAGACCTTTAAAATTTTTCCAAGACTTAACCTTGACAATTGTTGATAATAATGATAATATGTAGAATATTTCTGCCTAAGAATGCCCAACTTATTTCTGAGACTGGGCAAACAACTTCAAACAGCTTTCTTCCAGGGAGGTGTGGCCTTTGTCTTAACTTGGATGAGATCAAGGATAGAGTCCAAATTGAAACTACTAAGAACAAACAGTTATCTCGGAAGTTCAAGATGAATTTGGCTGAGGTAAAAAAGCAATGTTATCTGGGAGATCACTACTTAAGATGTGGAACAAGCAATTAAATGTTTCTGCTGGCCTGACCCAGATTAAAATGTTTCCTACAGGAAAATCATAGCTAATTTGGTGAAACAGAGGTCATCTGTTTTAAATAGAATTTTGAATGTATTCTTCTTTTATTCACCCTTTAACTTTCTAATATTACATCCAAATTAAGACATATGGCTGCCTTCATACTTTAATGACTTACTTAAAAGTAAAATGGAAGTGCTACAGAAACTTAAAAGTCAAGTCCTAAAAAATTTGATATGAGATAGACATGATGAGAAGACTCAGCTAACATTATTTCTTGTAAAATTCTTAAACCAAATAATTACATTAAAAATATTAGCCTTGCAACCACCTCCATAAAACAGACTTGAAGGTATGCATTTGTGTAAACCAAAATGGGAACAGAACTCAACACAGCCAGTCTTCTCAGCAGCTAGCTAAGAAAATGGGCTTGACTCAGGACTGCTTTCATAAACTACCATGGAACACCAGTGTGCACTGATAGCATGCCTCCTGGCAGTCCCTTCAGCCTGGCAAGGAGGTTACCATGTAGAACAAGGGGTACTGAGAGATGGAAGTGCACTGCCCTGCTGGAAGGCTTACCATCTCATGTTGGGAGGTAGCATTACACATGAAATGGTGAATCTTGCTGCCAGTGAGCATGTAGAACGTGCCAAGAGCTAAGTGAGATATAAAGATGAGACTCAGGCTTCTTCTAGAGTTTTAATTGTGGTTTAACTGGCGCTTTGAACTTGGGTGAACACGTGCTGCTCTTAAGCCACGGTTAACTCCCTGAGTGAACAAGCAACTCCCCAGCCATTTGTCTTCACAGGCAACATAATGGCCTGGTTTGAAAGAGAGGACCAATTTGAAACTACATGATTGCTTGAGCTCCCAGCTCCTTAAATGTGCTGGTAAACATAATTGGTGGAGTGACCTGGAGAGTCCTAGACAGTCCCTGCTACAGAAATGATCAAACTGTATGCAGATATGACATTTACACCAGGAGCCCAGGTGCTGGCAGGGGGACCTGCAGGGCAGTGTCTGTGAGGAGACACAGCCAGTTCCAGCCAGCTCCAACCAACTCATCACAGGGCACTGCTGAGCCCTGCAGCCATGATGGCGGCACCTGGGGGAAAGTCTGTGTAAGAAAGCACAAAATGCTGACTGGCAGTGAGGGGTGAGGTAAAAACAGCTCAGCAAGCACCAAGGTGGAAGGAGGAGGGGGAGGAGGTGCTCCAGGAGTCCCAGCAGGGATTCCCTGCAGCCCCTGGAGAGAGCACGGTGGAGCAGATGTCCATACTGCAGCATGTGGATATGCCCTGAAGGAAGCTGCAGCCTGTGGTAGGCCCATGCTGGAGCAAGTTTATCGTGAAGGACTGTAGTCTGTGAGAAGGACCCACACTGGTGCAGGGGAAAAGTGTGAGAAGGAAGCAGTGGCAGAGAGGAGCTGTTATGGACTGACTGTAACCACACACCACACACTCCCCCCCTCCCCCCATTCCCCATCTCCCTGTACCACTTGGGGGTGAGAGGCAAGTTGTTGAGCCTGGAACAAGGGAGGAAGGGGGAAGGTGTCTTTTTAATTTTTGTCTTCGTTTCTCACCATCCAGCACTATCCTAATTGGCAATAAATTTAATGAAGTTTTTCCACGTCAAGTCTGTTTGCCCATAACAGTAATTGGTAAGTGATCTCCCTGTCCTCTCAACCTATGAGCTTTTTCATCTTGTTTTCTTCCCTCTGTCCTGCCTAGGAGGGGAAGTGAGAGAGTGGCTGAGTGGACATGTGGCAGCTAGCCAAGGTTAACCACAATAAAGAGCAGAAATGATTCATGTAGATGCAGAAATGGTTACAGAGTACAGTCTTATGTACACACGACATATTTAAGACATATTTTATATGTAAGTAAGACAATTAATAGAGATGTATGGTGCATGTGCTGGGGTGTCTTATAGGACCATGGCCAGCTGGAGAATAAGAAATGAGGAAAACAGCAGTTTGGAGACTCTTACACAATCAAGCTAAAGATGCTTCTGTCAGCAATGGAGACATCCATCTCCACTGAACAGCAAATGACCGTCCTGTTCAGGAGATTAGACTCCTTGTGTGAGCATTATTCTATGCCAAGATCTCAATACATTGGTTTCTCTTTTTAACCAACACTCTGTCCCTGAGAGTGCATGCAGTGAAAGTGTTGTCTAAAGGAACTAGAGAAGCCTAAATGCTTTCCCTAATCACCATCTGAGGTTATAATAATCAGTTCTGTCAACATTTAGAGAAGGAGTGTACAGAACTGAGATTGCACACCCTTGCTGATCCTCTGCAGAGCACTGAGTTTCAGATTTATTACATAGGGTGGCTCTGTATTTTTTGGGTTTTATTATTTATTTACTTTCATCTTTCTGATGTTTATAAAATGAAGGAATTCATGGACTTATTTTACATTTTTTCAGTTATAATTACTCACTGGTAAATTTTGATTAAAACCAGAACAAGTGTTGGGGCTCTTCAGCCTGGAGAAGAGAAGGCTCTGGGGGGACCTTCTATCAGCCTTCCAGCACCTGAATGGGGCCTACAGAAAAGCAGGAGAGGGGCTTTTTACAAGGGCAAGTAGTGACAGAACGAGGGGGAACAGTTTTAAACTGAAAGAGGGGAGATTTAGATTAGATATTAGGAAGAAATTCTTGACTGTGAGGGTGGTGAGACACTGGAACAGGTTGCCCAGAGAAGTTGTAGATGCCCCCTCCCTGGCAGTGTTTAAGGCCAGATTAGATGGGGCTTTGAGCAACCTGGTCTAGTAGAAAGGTGTTCCTGCCTGTGGCAGGGGGATTTGGAACTAGATGATCTTTAAGGTCCCTTCCAACCCAAACCATTCTATGATTCTCTGATATAAAACACCCTCCCACACCACTACCAGCGAGTACTATTTTAGCATTGAGCAAATATTTTTGATACATTCTAGAAAGCCCACAGGGTGTTTCATTTCTTACTTTACCTATCTTTTCATCCTCAGATCTTTTTTTTTTTTTTTTATAAATGAGAAAACATAATGCAAGGTGTGGAACAGTAAATGTAATCTCTCCAGGAACCTGGTCAGAACCTCTGGGTACTACCAGGTACAAGGCACTGCATGATGTGGGGGAAGGTCATTGAATTTCTTTTGGGCTTTTGCTCCCATGTCCTGCCTTGCCCATGAACTGTTTCACCTATTAAAACTATAGGCTAACAGAGAACTATCCCTCACTATGTACATTTTAAATGCTTAGCAGAATGAAGCTGTAATTTAAGACAGAACTTAAAAGCTTAACTGTAATAAGTATTTATCCCAAATTCTAGTGATTCATGTCCTACACAATCCTTGCTCTGAAATGTATTAATATCCTTTTTGGATATTGAGAGCAAAATATTTTTGCATTTCTCTTCAGATTTACTTAAAAATAGATCAATAGTTTCTTAGAATATTGCTCCTTAATGTTTGGAATTAAGAACATAGATATAAAAGTCTTTGAAAGCAGAGTTTAATATTCATTATTTTATATGAAATTCCAAAGAAAGAAGATTCCCACTAATGCTATATTCTGAAGTATTGTTCAAGTATTAGCTGCATTTTAATAAAAAGCAAGATCCAATTTGAAGAAGCACAAAGGTTTGTGTTTTTTTTGATGAAAAACTGGGGTAGTGGAGGATATGGAGAAATAATTATACAGTGAGATAATATAAAGACTGCAGGTTTGTGTGTCTTTGTATAACTACTGAATATGAGATCTGATGTTTGTTAATTAAAGACTTTTCTATTTCCACTAGATGGCTGCTTCTGAAAGACTAGCTTCTTAGCATAAAATTAATTAACCTTCAAAAGACAGTCCAAGGTACTTCAATGACCCCACTGCTGCCAAAAACATAAATCACGTTACAGGATCATTCACAAATCTTTTAAAGGCCTTCTACAACATGTATGGTGAAAGTGTATAAAATATTAGATACTCTTTTATTTTACATTATGTGCTAGAAGAACACGGCAATTATTTCTGCACTATATATCAGAACAGTGTCTCTTCTCACATTTTAAGAGGTATGGGGACATTAGGAGGAAATGTAGAGGGTATCATATCAGTTTCACTCTCCTTGCTCCTTATCCTATATATCTAATGTTCAACTCTCTGACTGCCTTCCCCTTCCTGCCAAAAAAATGTATTATGCATGCACTAAATATCAGAACCTATTGAAACACACCTGTTTTCAGTTCACATCTGAAAATCATCATAACTTTGGTCCAGATTTCAAGCCATTTGAAAATACCTTATTTGTACACTGTTTTTACAAGCAAGGAAAGTGAAGGATGCATCCTAATCTGGTACCAACGCTGAAAGAAAGAGAAAGATTTAATTTCTAAATCCTCCTACTTTTTGACCAAGAACTTTATAGATGGTTAAAGAAGAACACCTAACATCACCAATAACCCTATTGAAATGACATTTAAAAATCTATTTTGATTTAGACAACCTTAGTGAATTAACTCAGGAATGAAGAATCTTCTCAAATAATAGAACTTATCATGGCTAATGATATGAAGTTACTCAGTGGTCTGACTTGCATGCATCACATTTTTATCACATATTTTAGAGTACCATAGGGGCCTTAAATGTGGGTAGGAGTGCACTGAAGCCACCCAGACAGAATACTGAACTGAGACTCAAAATATGATCTCCCCTGCAGCTTCTGCGCTTCATTTCCTCTATGACTTTGGAGAAGTTATTCTGAATCTGTGATTTTAGTGTCCTTGTCTGTAAGCTGAGAATAACACTGTTGCTTCTCTTAAAACAAGCCTTATGATCAGAAGATTTAAAAGTAGGCTTTATTATTTTACTAGATGTGCTACATATAGAAAAGTACATGCTTACATGAAGAAATTTCCATATGTATTGCACCTAACATTCTCATACTCCAGTTCTACATCTGTTGCTGCCAGATATTTGCCATCTTTCCAAGATGTTACTACTTAAGCTCAGACGTGAGAAAAATAGAAAGTAGAGAATGATGGGATTTGATCAAGTCTTGTGTGCCAAGGCTAGTCCTTTTTTTTGTCTAGTGCCAAGTCTAATAAACCACTTAGCACTAGCTGCCTCCTGTGATCTTCAAAAGTTATTGGACTATTTTAACATTCTTTAATATAAGAGAAAGACACATTTGCTTGTTCTGTTCTTACAACATTTTATTTCTAATGGAAACTTCTATTTTTTTTTTATAAAGCTAACTGATTTAAGTATAAATTTTGTGATCAGTATACCTGTATATCCCTTTCCTTCTTAAATCACTCTGTAATTTCTTCTCGCCCCAAACAGAATTTTGCATCTGTCTTTCAAGGATCTAAGGCCCAGCACTCATATCATGGCTCAGAGATCAGAGGAATTTGCTACATTTGAAGAAAGAGCAGTGAGAAAGTCTGAGTGACAGGGCCATGCAAGATAATAAACGTAGACAAAAGTAGGACTGTAGAGATAGAGATTATTAGTACCCCAAAAATTCAAGGTGGAAACCCAATGAAATGGATAGGTTTAAAACCATAAAGGGAAAATGTAGAAAAGTATCAGTGTCAGAGGATTTGCAAGACAGTAAGCTGCCAACACTGAGGACTCCTTCCTACCTGATTGATGCCTGCCTGGCCAGCAACGGCCCTTCAGATGTCTTACGGGGGTGTTGAGCCCACTGCTACTTAGCCTAACAGTTTCTTAAATCCTAGTCATCTTGTGTGTGTATTAGCCAATACATAATTGCCTTATACCTTTACTTATTTTTATGTGTGTGAGTGTATGCACACGTGTGTATGTATATGCACATATATAAACATATATGTATGTACGTAACTATCAATATTCTTGCAAAGACTCTTCCCGCTCACCTAAGAGATGACCAACTACAATGACCCCCAAAAAAGAGAGTAATACCAATAAACATTCAAAATATTTTGTAAAGAAAATTTAAATTTAAGAGGTCACACAGTCTCTTTTTTATTAGAAAGTAGGACATTTAAAACCATCAATATAAAATCACATTATAGAAGTAGGTAAATGCTATGCTCTTCACCTCCCCTGGAGATGGTTATTGAAACTCTGTGACAGTTTAAAATAAACATAATTAATAGTTCTCCATCTATTCTCAGTCATTCTGACACTCCAGAATTTCAATATGAAAGGCTGACTTTGCTGAAGGAGAATGCTGGGCATTCTAAGTCACCAATTAGGATGCAAACCTGAATGCAACCTATTGCTAAAATATACTACATTTGCATACAAGAAAGAGAGTCAAGCAAACAAGAATGCTGCTTCTGGAATCTAAAGTAACTGAGACATAAACCTGTCTTTAATCCAAGGAAAGAGCCTTTTTGGAAAAAAAAAAGGACATGAGAAAACTTTTTTATTTGAAAGGTAGCTTGCGGTGAAATAATTATGAAGTCCTTCACAGTATCTGGTCAATCATACATTTCTGCATCCCAACCTGAAAATAATTTATTTGGCAGATCTTGCCTTATTATACAAATGACAGAATTTTAAAAAAATCAAGCAAAAAACCACAATACAGTTGGAGACTTACAGAGTGATCCAGCTGTGTTTTGAGACTCATACCAAAACTTCAGTCAGCAACCATCTAAAGCCAGAAGAGTTTGCAGTGCTCGGACCATCTCAATTATTTTCTCTTAAGAGTTATTAAAGTCCTAAATTTATGCTTTGGTGCCTTATAACAATAAGCTATGCAGATAACAGAAGCCTAAAGGCAGCCCAGTGCCTATATGCTCCCATATAAAGACCAGTGCTACCAAGAAAAAGCGACAGGTGATAGTGGTAGGCAACTCTCTAATGAGAGGCACAGAGGTGCCCATCTGCTGACTTCATGCACTCTCTAGAGAGGTGTGCTGCTTATCGGGGGCTCGCATCAGGGATGTCACGGAGAGACTACTGAGCCTAGCACAGCCCACAGGCTATTACCCACTGCTGCTGTTTCATGTAGGCACCAGTGATATAGCCACGAGCAGTCCGAGGCTTATCAAGGAGGATTACAGAGCCCTGGGAGCAGTGGTAAAGGACTCTGGAGCCGAGGTAGTTTTCTTGTCAATCTTACTGGTCAAAGGGAAGGGGATTAAAAGGGACAGTCAAATTTGACAACATATGGCTACAGGACCGGTGCCACAGCTGGGGGTTTGGCTACTTAGACCACGGGACTCATTTCGAGAAACCTGGTCTTCTGGCAGCTGACGGAGTCCATCTGTCAGAGAAGGGCAAGAGCATCTTGGGTCATAGGCTTGCCAAGCTGGTAAAGAGGGCTTTAAACTAGATTTGCCGGGGGAGGGGAACCTCAGTCCATCCCAATTCAGCCAGTCCGATGCCAGGGCCAGCAATAGGTGCCCAGAGACTGGAGAAGGATGACAGGTCGGCAGGAGAGTGCCGAAAGAGCAGCAAAAAGGAATTTCAGGCAGTAAGACAGCTTCGTCAGGGGCTCATCTGAAATGCCTCTAAGCAAATGCACAGAGCATGGGGAACAAACAAGAGGAACTAGAGACGTGCACATACCTTCAAGGCTCTGACCTTGTTGGCATCATGGAGACATGGTGGGACGGCTTTGATGACTGGAGCATCGGAATGGAAGGATACAGGCCTTTTAGGAAGGATAGGCAGGGGAGATGAGGAGGTGATGTGCTCTACGTCAATTACCAGTTCTAGCACATGGAGCTCCGCCTGGGGATGGAGGAGGAGCTGACGGAGGATTAAAGGGAAGGCAGGGACAGGAGACATTATAGTGGGCGTCTACTACAGGCTACCTGACCAGGAAGACCAAGTGGATGAGGCCCTCTGTAGACAGATAGGTACAGCCTCATGTTCACAGGCTCTGGTCCTCATGGAGGAATTCAACCACCCCGATATCATAGAATCATAGAATGGTTTGGGTTGGAAAGGACCTTAAAGATCATCTAGTTCCAAACCCCCCTGCCACAGGCAGGGACACCTTTTCACTAGACCAGGTTGCTCAAAGCCCCATCTAATCTGACCTTAAACACTGCCGGGGAGGGGGCATCCACAACTTCTCTGGGCAACATGTTCCAGTGTCTCACCACCCTCACAGTCAAGAATTTCTTCCTAATATCTAATCTAAATCTCCCCTCTTTCAGTTTAAAACCATTCCCCCTCGTCCTGTCACTACTTGCCCTTGTAAAAAGCCCCTCTTCTGCTTTCCTGTAGGCCCCCGTTCAGGTACTGGAAGGCTGATAGAAGGTCCCCCCAGAGCCTTCTCTTCTCCAGGCTAAGCAACCCCAACTCTCTCAGCCTCTCTTCATGAGAGGTGCTCCAGCCCTCTGATCTTCTTCGTGGCCCTCCTCTGGACTCCATCCAACAGCTCCATGTCCTTCTTATGCTGGGGGCCCCAGAGCTGAACGCAGTATCCTGGGTGGGGTCTCACGAGAGCAGAGTAGAGGGGCAGAATCACCTCCCTTGACCTGCTGGCCATGCTGCTTTTGATGCAGCCCAGGATACAGTTGGCTTTCTGGGCTGCAAGCACACACTGCTGACTCATGTTGAGCTTCTCGTCAACCATCACCCCCAAGTCCTTCTCTTCAGAGCTGCTCTCAATCCATTCTCCACCCAGCCTGTATTTTTGCCTGGGATTGTCGCAACCCACATGCAGGACCTTGCACTTGGCCTTGTTGAACTTCAAGTGGTTCGCATAGGACCATCTCTCAAGCCTGTCAAGGTCCCTCTGGATGGCATCCCTTCCCTCCAGCATGTTGACCGCACCACACAGCTTGGCGTCATCAGCAAACTCGCTGAAGGTGCACTCAATTTCACTGTCCATGTCACCGACAAAGATGTTAAACAGGACCAGTCCCAATACAGACCCCTGAGGAACACCACTCGTCACTGGTGTCCACTTGGACATAGAGCCGTTGACCACAACTCTTTGAGTGCGACCATACAGCCAATTCTTTAACCACCGAGTGGTCCATCTGTAAAGTCCATGTCTCTCCAATTTAGAGACAAGGATGTCATGCTGGACAGTGTCAAATGTTTTGCACAAGTCCAGGTAGATGACATCAGTCGCCCTTCCCCTATCCACCAGCTCTGTAACCCCGTCGTAGACGGCCACCAAATTTGCCAGGCAGGATTAGCCTTTAGTGAAGCCATGTTGGCTGTCACCAATCACCTCCTTGATTTCCATCTGCCTCACTATAGTCTCCAGGAGGATCTGCTCCATGATCTTGCCAGGCACAGAGGTGAGACTGACTGGCCTGTAGTTCCCCGGGTCTTCCTTTTTTTCCTTTTTAAAAATGGGGTTATGTTTCCCCTTTTCCAGTGAGTTGGAACTTCACTAGACTGCCACAACTTTTCAAAAACGATGGATAGCGGCTTAGCAACTTCATCCGCCAGTGCCCTCAGGACCCGTGAATGCACCTCATCAGGTCCCATGGACTTGTGCACCTCCAGGTTCCTTAGATGGTATCAGACCTGATCTTCTCCTATAGTGGGCGGTTCTTTGTCCTTCCAGTCCCTGCCTCTGCCTTCTGCGACTTGAGCGGTGTTGCTAGAGCACTTGCCAGTGAAGACTGAGGCAAAAAAGTCGTTGAGTACCTCAGCCTTCTCCATATCTTGGGTAACCAGGTCTCCCGTTTCCTTCCAGAGAGGGCCCACATTTTCCCTAGTCTTCCTTTTATCACTGACATACCTATAGAAGCATTTCTTGTTGCCCTTAACATCCCTGGCCAGATTTAATTCTATCAGGGCTTTAGCTTTCCTAACATGATCCCTGGCTGCTTGGACAATTTCTAAATTACCTGGCTAAAGTGTGGTATGTATGCTCATTCTGCTGGAATGATGTGACTGTGTTCTGTGTAAATACAGATTTCTTTTGTTACTAAAGTAAAAAAGGAAGTGATCTGTTACTCAGTTATTTCCAGTCATATATCATGGTCAAACATGCACTTAGATATATCTTTGCTAACCTTAAAAAGGGTAGACTGGGATTCTGCATGTGGTTCAAAATCCAGTAACGAGATTTGCCACTCCTCTAACCATTTAAAATCCTGCTCCTAGCTGGCTTCATTTTATGTCAGCAAGTAACAGCCCTTAACTGCAAAATTCAATATAAACAATGCAAAGGAAAGAAAGCAACATCCTTTGCAACATGTGACATAATGAAACCACAACATGCTTTTTTTTCCCCTCAGTACCTGTTTGACATACTGTATATATCTAATCCCACAGTCAGAGACTCGATTCTGTTCCATGCTCTGTGTGATAGCTGTTACAGAGAAGAAAATCTTTCCTGTCACAGTCAGTATACACATCGATTTTAGCAGTTTCCAAAGGATTCCACTTGACTCTTCCTCCCTTGTCTGGTCCCAGAATTAGTGATCTTGAATTCTAGAGTTTTCCATTCTTCCAGGCACAACACAAATGTCCTCCTGATTTTGTAAATGCTAACAACCCTAAGGATGATTATGTGCTATCTAGTGGACTTATTAAGCTACTAAGCTTATTTAAGTTTGAATTGATTGCTTACTGAAAAGTAAAATCATAGAGATGATGGGTAACTGTCAGTTTAAATTTTTCTCTGAATTGTTCATTTTACATTAATAAGTATAAGGACAAACATAAATAATGCATGTAGATACATGGGATTGATATGTGCAATCCTGACGGAGATCTTGACTGGATCTTGACTAAGACCCCCAGAAACCACATTGCAACTGAACCCTACAACTATTTTTGACTGCTATGCGGTCAGAAAATGGTTAAAAGAAGAGGTTTTATAGTAGATATAGGAGGAAAAAAAAATAATTTGTGGAAGAAAGGAACTACAGAGATTGAGAAGGAAACAAGCTACACTGAATAATTATAAACTAAAACCTGATTAGCTATTCTTTTCAAAGCCACCTTCTACCACTGGTTATTTCATCTAAGGAGACTTTGGAAACCCTATTCATTGTTGGCATTTATGAATACAGCCATTTACTTTTGAGGCACAATTGATTAGGCCAGGGTTTCCTTAGTGTTTCCCAATAATTACTATTTTCTGAGAAATAACAGTAAAAACTTCTCATCAGAAGTTAGGCAGAAGATACCATTTCTAAATTGTTCTTGCATACTTAGCAAATTACAATTGACCTTGTTTTTTATACTGGTATTTAGCTTTATTGTTTTTTTTTTTTTAATAAAATCTTTCTTCAATACTTTTGAAAACACATCAAAATACATGTCCTACAATCATGTGGGCACATAGTGAAAGAAATAAGAGGAAAAAGAAGTATATTTAATTAGTATCCAAAGCTAGATAAAAAGCATGTAATCAGATGAAATCCTTTAAAATTTAAATAAACCAAAATGTCTCATGGAGTCAGAGTCTGCAAAGGACTGGTATGTATCTTACCAATTTATAGATAAATACAGGGTCTGCCTGAAACATCAGAGACCTTATTCAAAGATCTTTTTCAGACAATGAAAAGGGTATGTCCTTTTGCACTTGTCTAAAGGAGCTTTAAAAGTAGCAAATATTTCTTTATCATAATTGATTTCTACTTCAGTAATGGTTACTTTCAAGTAGTGTACTCATCATAAGCTTAATCAGCTTTTCCCTCAACTTCTTGATCTTAAGAAATCTTAACTTTTGGCTGGTAAACCTTCATTTTCTTTTCTACCAATTTCTAACTCACATTTCCTACAATAGCATTTCATTTGGCACAGTAAACTTTAACAACTCTCAGTAAAGCCACGAGAGTTTCACAAGAAAACAAATACTGTAATACATATTTGACTGACATGCATCAACAAAATTAAAATTAATCCAACCTTTCAGCAGATTTTGTTTTATTTCGTCTTTTGCACCTACTTTGTCTGTTTTAACACATTGGACTTGTGCTGGTTTTGGCTGGGATAGAGTTAATTTTCTTCATAGTAGCTGGTATGGGGCTATGTTTTGGATTTGTGCTGAAAATAGTTTTGATAACACAGAGATGTTTTAGCTATTGCTGAGCAGTGCTTACACAGAGTCAAGGCCTTTTCTGCTTCTCACACCGCCTCACCAGTGAGTAGGCTGTGGGTGCACAAGAAGCTGGGAGAGGACGCAGCTGGGACAGCTGACCCCAACTGACCAAAGGGATATTCCACACCATATGACGTCATACTCAGCATATAAAGCTGGGGGAAGAAGAAGGAAAGGGGGTATGTTCAGAATGATGGTGTTTTGTCTTCCCAAGTAACCATTATGTGTAATGGAGCCCTGCTTTCCTGGAGACGTTTGAACATCTGTCTACTAATGGGAAGTAGTGAATGCATTCCTTGTTTCGCTTTGCTCGTACCAGTGGCTTTTGCTTTACCTATTAAACTGTCTTTATCTCAACCCACGAGTTTTCTCACTTTTACACTTCTGATTCTCTCTCCCATCCCACCTGGGAGAAAGTGAGCAAGTAGCTGTGTGGCACTTAGTTGCCAGGAGGAGTTAAACCACAACAGTAGTTTTAAATCCAGATAGCCTTGACTTACATGCAGATGAGGTAGCTGCAATATCAGATTGCTCTTTCCTTGGTATCTGAAAGCTGTCAAAATAGTGCTGTACTCTGTGTCTTTTCTGAAATACTTAAAACCTTGGTGAAATTACATTAGACTAGCTGTTTGGTCCCTTAATATTTTTATTATTGCTTGCACATTTCTCACTGACTCAGTTTCCTTACTTTTGGTATCCATAAATCCGGCTATTTGTGGAGTACCAGGTCATGACTGTTTCAGTTGTTATTCAAAAAGTTTAGCTATGTACTGTGTAGTTCTGTATTCATGCACCTCAGGGTACAGTATTGACATTGGCTGTCATTTGGGACTATATGACACCATTTTGGGATTGTTTGTACACTCCAGAGCAGTTATGTTGGATTTTAGGATACTGTAAACTTTGCATGTTTGTTCCCTGTTATGCCACAACATAGGATCACAAGGATTGAGAACCAGCTCACTGATGTTCACTGGGCCCCTAATATCTTTCCTCCTCTGCAGCTCTTGGTGCCCTCCTGGAACTAGTACCAGCCTATTTTATTCATCTTTTTATATCCCATGTGTCACCTTAGCTTCTCACAGTCTGATATTCTTGGCATACTGTAAACTATACTCCTAGTTATGGGAATGACTAAAAGGTGGAAGAAGCTGATGAGAAAAACACTAACTGATTGTTTACTATTTGTTGTTTTGTCATACTTACATGGCAAATACTGTGAAGCCTTCCACTGCATGGAAAGGACCCTTATTTCCTGACTAATACTAAAATAGATCAAATACCCCAGCCTTTCTAATATGTAGCTCCATAACTTTGGGATACTCACACAGTACAAGTCAGTCACCATACAACTACATGATGGACATTCATTCTAGTTTAAGTGGAGATTTGACAGAGGACGATATTGGAAAGAAAAAAGAAAAAGAGAAAAGAAAGAAAAAGAGACCTGTTTACCCAGATTCTTACCTAGTTTGTAATTACTAGAAATTACAATGGAAGAAGAAGTTTGCACCAGTGTCTATGGAGTGCCAAAATAAGAAACTGCCATACAGATCAGAGGCCTGTTTGTTCCCTTAGCTTCTATGTGCTATGGCTGAGAAGGGAACATGAACTTTGCAAGGATATTGTTAGTCCTCAGGCAGATATGGGAATTGTATATGCTGACAATAAGAATATCAGGTTATAATACTTAATATCTTGAAATGCTTTGCAAGGTTGATAAAAATTCATGGTTCATGACTTAAATCCTTAAATATGCAAGATTAAGATAGGACATTTATGTATGATAAATTATCCTGCATCCCCTTGCTGCAGGATTCTTTTATGTAAAATATTTGGTTACTATTGATTACAGTTAGAGATAGGATATATAATTCAGAAGATAACTTCAGAAGATTCAGAGTAGCAAATGCTATTTTTATAATGACTAGCAAAGTACTTTGAGATGCTGAAATGAAAGATATTAAATAGGTGAACACTATTTTTTTGTTGGGAAGAACTTCCATCACACACAAAATTTAAACTAAGCTTAATTCCATTGATTGCAGTGTAACTTCTCTTGAGAATGATGTGATTAAGTATTTTAAGATTATTACTGTAGTCTGATCACGTATATTCTATGGTTCCATGGCATTGATGCCATATCTGTATCAACAAAGGGGGAAATTATCCTTTCACTTATATCCATACAAATCTGCTATCTGATAAGTTAAAGGAAAGCACCAAACAATATACACCTACATTTCTGAGACAGAATGATAACTCGGGTGTAGTAACTACTATTACAAAGCCAAGCCAAAAGCTGACTGTAGTGAAGCTGAAAGGGAACAGATTACATCCCTACTACAGACCAGATTCTGTGAAAAGTCCTCTCACATCAACACTGTCAAGGCTCTTTCATTAGTGTAGAAAATAAATAGAACCAGATTTGTTGTATAAGTTTCCATTGTACTACTTTGCTGTTTGAGTATTGACATCTGTAGTTCTCAGTCTAGGTATCACTGCTGTATAGAAGGCTAAATGGGAAAGAGAAGGATGCTTTTGGGACTCTTGGTCTTACTTGGTAAGGAGTAATACATCTTATTTTGCATTGGAAGCAACAAAAATTGAATTGGTTTCAGTTTAAGATAAACACTCAGAACTGTATATGAAAGGAAGACTTCATAGTATTAGTGCGTTATCTCTGACTGCTTTGGAGACAGAATGGCCTCAGTTATGGAGTGTAATTGCCACCTAATAGTTTAACTGGAGTTTATGCAATATTTAACAACAGCAAGGTGGACCTTCGATGGGAACAAGATGGACTTAGTTCAGTTACCAACTAAGCGATCCACTATTAAACTAAGAAGTGGTTATGGTATACCCAATGCAACATTACACATCAACTTCAGAAAGCGATTTTAAGATCCTCTACTAAAAGACTACCGTAACACTTAATTTTACCTTTCATGACAGGAAAGAGACCAATTAGGTTTAAAACCTCTGAAACAGTTGTTTTACTCATTTCCTGTTACAAATTAAATCCTTGCTTATTTTCCATGAAGAGTTCATAATCATCAAAGGTAACCCAGAGGAAATGAGCTTTTCTAAATGCTTTTAAATAGCCTGAGCATTAAGTTCAATCATTATTTATCCAGATTTAAAAAAAAAAATACAAAACAAAACCAAACCACCTCAACACCAATAAAAAAAAAACCAAAAAACACCCCTAGAAAGAAAACTGGACTAATTCAGCATTAATGATTTTACCGAGAAAAGCCATAGATTGGATTTGGGGCTGCATGCCCCAAATGCCCTGTGTAGTTAGAGGAATTAATTTCCTACTTAACTTTAAACAGAATAAATATTTAGAATATGGGTAACATTATACAGGAGACAGGGCAAGATATAGAATGCTACAGTTTTCTCTTGAATTATTAGAGGTTATCTGTAGCAAATATTTGATATCTTTTTGCAAAATTAGACTTTTAACAATTGATGATATTATAAGCTATAGTTTGTCTGACACTACTGCAGATGCTCCTGAAGGCATATACAAAAGTATAAAGTTATGTTCTGTCAATTACAGATCCTTTGCAAAGGACAAATATTTTGGCAGTCCTTAAAACAGCTGCCACATGAGGGAACAGGAAGCATGTTTCCTCCTAGAAATCTTTGTTTAGCCCGCACCCAGGGCTAAACAATAGCAGTTTTTCACTCACCCAACATCCCTTCCCCAAATGAGAAAGGGAATTGGGAAAAGGAGGGAGACTTGTAGGTTGAAATTAAACAGATTTAATGAAATGAAGAAATCAATATTAATAACAACACAAAACAGGGAGAGAAGCAGGAAGCACCTCTGCCTAGAAAACCCTCTTTTTTATAGTGAACTTGATGTTAATGATATAGAATACACCTGTGGGCCAGCCTGGGTCAGCTGCCCTGGATTTAACTGCTAAGGGCCCTGATCACCATGGCTGGCCACAAACTGAAACAAAATCCCAATGAAACCAGGACAAAATCCCAGAGGCACTAATCACTTCAAAAAAGACAGAGAAGACACGGGACAGTCACTCGCTCATGCACAAACATAAGTCTGTGAATAAATAGCTTAAATAATACGAAAGTTGATGCAACTTGCAAATTCTCACTGCTCCTCTGGTAAAAAGGGTAGTTTTGTCTCCATCTGGAAGCATACTTTCTCCCTCTGTCCCCTAAGGACTTCTAAGACACCTGGAGTTAGCCAGAGCTTTGAGGTGTATCTGTCTAGCTTGACTTCTGTTCTAAATTCCCCAAATAAGAATGAAGGTGACTTTTTAAGTTACCTCCCCCTCCCCCCAAAAAAACCAACCCAACCCAACCCAACCCAATGCAACCCCAAATCCCAAGCAATAAAAAGGACAGGTTCTATCAGATTAGATACTAAAAACCCCTTGATTTTTTAAAGTAGACCCAACTAAAAGTGACTAGATCAGACATAGTGGAAACAATTAAAAAAAATCACACACAGCTCTCTCTGCCTGCTCACTGTGTCTTTGAAAATGGTCCTTGGCCCACTTTTGGTCTGAATTAACCCGTGACTGCAACTTGTAACAAACTCCCCATAGTCTCCAAGAAGTTTCTTGCTATTATCTCTGATGCCTGGCTGGCTGCTCTCTCCTTTTTTTTCACCAAGTACTCCAATCCTTCAGGCCCCCTCCTTGTCTGACCTTGGTGTCTGCATAGCTGTTTCTCTCACATTATTTTTGCTTCTCTTTCTTACAGCTGCTGCATAGCTTTTTTTATCCTTTCTTAAATCTGTTATCATAGAGGCACCACCAGTGCTGCTGATAGGATTATCTTTGGACAGCAGTGTATCTGTTTTAAAGCCTGCTGGAACTGGTGCTCTCTGACATGGGGGCAGTTCCTGATCTGTTCTCACAGAAGTCACCCCTGCAGTAGTGCCCACTACCAAAACCTTGCCACCTTGCCATGTAAACAAAATACATGCCCAAATCTGGGATGTTATGGAGACAATACCAAGTGTTACTTTATCCTTGCGCTACCCATCTGTACACCGATGATACTGCTGGGTCAATCCCAAGCATGTCAATGGAGGCTTATTGTGGAGCTTTGGAAGTGAGCCTCAAGGGACTGGGAATCTCCTCAGCCCTGACAGTGAATGGAGAAAGAATTGAATACATACCATGGAGCAATACCTGGCTGTGGGGCTGATGCCACAGGGAGAGCTTCAGATGAAAGAAGAACTTGCCTTGTAGCATCATTTGGTGATGTTGCATCAGTCCATTGACCTATCATATGATTGTATATACATTGATAGATTAGGGCAGGTTTTCAAATGTGTATCGAGATATGCTTATAGGCAAATAACGAGGGATAGGAACAGCCTCAGTGAGGTAGCTCTTTAGAGATGAGGCAGTGCTCTCCCAAGCAACACAAATACAGAAGTTCTTCCCCAGCAGAAATTTCTGAGCTGTGTGCAGTGCTGAGTTCATAATCAACAATAGTGCAGCAAGAACATAAGTGTGTATGGGATGGAATATCCACAAAGTGTTTGCCACTGTCACACTCAGTTATAACCTCTGGTCTGGTAACTACATGCAATTGTTACCTGAACTGGGCATTATGATCTAGGTAATCCTGCTCCGGATGGGGGATTGGACTAGAGGATCTTTCGAAGTCCCTTCCAATCTCTAACATTCTGTGATTCTGTGACATGGCTGAGCAAGATATCTGACCTTTATACCACATTTCTGCTGAACCACTTTTGTCAGACAACTGCAGTTATCTTCAATGTATTTCGTAGATCTTTGGGGATGAAAAACCTGTGAGGATGTGCACACTCAGTATGCTGAATATCTAACTCACTGTATTTGGCATCTTTAAAACCTCTTTTAACTCTGTGTTTGCAAAGGAAGAATAGTGCTTCATGTACCTTGACCTCCTGCTTTGTCTCCTTTTTTTGCCAACTCAGCAGACTAGAAGCAGTTACAGCCTTCTGTAGCATTGCCTGATGAAAGCAGGGGGCTTTCTCTAATGGGAGGTGCAATTAATTCCTCTACGTGCTCATCTTGAATAATTTTGCCAGCCATTACCTAAACTCAAAGCCAGTTTGTATTGACAATATAATAACATATTGATCTACTCAATCTGTCTGCAGTGGTGAAATTCTTAGCAACCCATTACAGATGCTACTTTAATACTAATGCATTTGACACTCATACATCAAATAAATATAACATATACATTGTTTTTCTGTTCTTGAAGAAAAGCCTGCTCCACACTTCAGACAACTATTTGCCATTAATTGCAAGTGCAGTTTGCTAGCTCTTGAGTTCAGACATTATAACCTTGACACAACTTTGAAACATGGGGTAGCACAACTCAAGGGGTCTGTAGTCTTCCTGCTTCTTAATTCATTGTCTAAGGGAAGAGGGAGAGCTACTGCCTAAGATGGTTTATCATTCAATGGAAGAGCAACTGTAACACAGTAGCTACCAGTACTATAGGGCTTCTAGAGACAAGTATCACCTAGCACTTCATTCCAGATGTTACATAAAATTTCTATTCGATTTTAGCTAAATTTGCACTGTACTCAAGTTACTGCATATGGTCTCAACACATTTTTACAGAGAAGCTTAAGAATTGCAGATGTTTTCATTCAAAATTTTCTGTCTTTGGCAAGCTATCCTTCTCAGCCTGTCCTGTAATGCGTTTCATTTGATGATAATTA
Organism: Nyctibius grandis; assembly: GCF_013368605.1. NCBI lineage: Eukaryota > Metazoa > Chordata > Aves > Nyctibiiformes > Nyctibiidae > Nyctibius > Nyctibius grandis. The sequence goes on along the minus strand of NC_090659.1, from coordinate 14,348,033 downwards.
AAATATTAAAGTAGTAAGCCTGCATGTTTAATCCTTGCAACTTTAGCTGTTTCAGCATCATATTTGCAGACAGACTTAGTTTCCATTTCTGCAAATACTGAGGTCAGTGAGAAAGTTCATGAGCTAAAATCACTTGGCAGTTTGACAATACTGTCTAACTCAGACTGTACTGAGTGATGAAAGAACTGCACGTTATTGTAATAAACCCACCTATGACAAAGCATGCCCTGATTTATCAGCCTCTCTTTAGTCAAAAATTCTACTTACTTTAAAATTAAAGTTAAAAATTTAAATGTAGGGAATCATATCAGTTAAAGCAGTTATCTTTTTTGAGGAAAAATTAATCCCTCTGAATTCAGTTGCATACAGGTTTCTTCTTCAAGATACATGGTTAAATCTCTAACTGAAGCTTCACTCAAGAATTTAGCTAGAGGAATAGAAATCAAAGATGTATTCAAAATCAATTAGATGTCTAATATCTATTAAAATTTTTAGAAGCTGGATATATGAAATATGAAATTAGTTGTGAAAAACAAAGATTTTTTTCCTTTTGTTTTTTACACCCTCAATATATGAAGTGATAAGGTTAGATAACAGGATTCACAATTTACTCAATTGAAAATCTTGGTAAAACAGAACTAAGTTAAACAAAGCTTAGCAATGCAATGCTGTTACTTCATTTGTGCTCCCACTTGGTTTTCAAAAAAATTCAAGTGTCCTTTGTGTATGCATCTGTGTGCATATGTACATACAGTAAGTAAGGCAAAAGTTGAAGAAGAATAAATATATAATATATCATATTACAGTAATTCCTAGAGTTGTAATACTCTTCTCTCTGGAAATACTGGTCCATATTAAACAACTTATTTAGCCCTTTCTGTGTTATGGGATATTTTTTCAGATATGATTTTTTCACAAATACTTTCTCAAATAGTAAAAGATATTCACTTTAATGTGCATTCTCTGATTTATTGTGTTCACTTTCGTTAATATTCTGTGAACACTGAATATTAAAAACATATTGGGATTCATATTAATATTCTCAATTAATATATCATATAATGAATATATGATTATAATACTCTCAAGGAATACCAATGGGAAATGTAACTGCAAGAGGATTGCTGAACAGGAATATTTATTTTATAAATATGTGTATTTGCACTTTTAACCTGAGACACACAGATGATTTCAGAGAAACTTCTGAGTGTGGTTCATCAAATTAGAATAAAAGTCGAGTGACTTACAGCTTGCGATTTACCAGATGTTTTGAAGTAATTTACATAATAATTTTGAAAGCTTGTGATGAACTATATACAGACAATATACTGAAGACCATATACACATAAAAGACTAACCATATAAATGATTTAGAGGAAATTTAAAACAATGGTAAACTGGGAACTTGAGATACTAGTACAGTACATTGCTATTTAGTACTATTATCATTAATATTTATTTCAATTTACGGTTGGAAAATTTTCAACCAACAAATTGAAAAACTAGAAATCAGGCAGACCTCTAAATAAAATGGTACTTGAAATATTACTTTCCAAAGAGTTAACCATAGAGTTTAAATTTAAAAGACATTTTCCTAGCTTTCTAGACTAAAAAAGCATACTTGATGAAACAGTGGAAGAGAAGAAAAAAAATGAAAGAGTATTCAAATTTTACAGGTTCAAATAGGTTGAACAAAGATTCTGGCTGTCTTTCAAGAGTTGTGGTGTATAAGCAGAAAATGTTAAATGTCTAAATGTTGCTATTTCTACTTAATATTTCAGTGTGGATTAGCTTGTCATGATTAGTATTGAAGGCACAAAAACCTGGCCACCACATTGACAGCCTCTTTAAGTATATTGTTTGATATGAATCAAACTGAAATACCAAGTGTTCAGCTTGAAATACAAACCACGATGCTATGGTGGTTCATGAGACATATAGTGAGGAATCACCCCTTTAACAAAACATCTTAGCATAAGGGAACAACAAATAATAGTTGGGATAACCCTTGCAGTTTTGCTCCTCTGTACACTGCAGAAAGACTTCATTAATGAAAAGCATCAAACATATTTGATTGTTACCATATTGAAGATTCCTAGGTCCAATTTCTACTTGATACAAGAGGTATGTATCCTTCACATGGCTCTCCTAAATTTGAGTTATCCCTTGCAGAGAAGAAATTTGCCTCTTAAAATCAGAATATGAATAACAGATATTTTTCAGAGACTGAGTAACACAATGATAAGGTTTTATGGCTTAGGTCACAATGTTAGTGAAAGGACATTCAAAAGAGAGATTAAAAGATGTGCAGCACAAGACAACAAAAATTACTTGGGAGTTTGGGGACTGAAGCTACGATGAAAGACGAGTCAGGCATGGTCAACGCAGTTTAGATGCAGAAGACTTCAGAGGAAGCTTGTTGAAGTACATATAATGTGCTGTTGATGTCAGCTTCAAGGCTACATGGATTTTAAGATGCGTGAATTAGAGTGAAGGAATAATACATATATTAGCTATAGAAATTCTCTTTTTAGGGAATGCAGTTTAGCTGAATGTTTAACTTGAGTACTCACATTTAGTCATCAATGTGCTAACGAAACCAGGAATATAGACTAATTGCTTATTTGCTAATTAACCTTTTAACAGCTGACATTCTCGAGCATTCATTGTATCTAGTCAGGAGCATCATTTTTGGGATTGTGTCATGGAACCTCATAAAACCAAGCCAGACTGATGATTAAACTAGAAACCAAAATTGTTTTTGTAAAATAGTAACAGAATCAAACTAAGTTTTACTCTAACCAAAACCGCTTTGAGTGTCCAACAAACATTAACAATCCACAGGTTCAGAATGTCATTTGGGAGTTAATACTACACCACCAACTTAAGAATTCTTACGATTTATGGCTAATAATCCAAAATGCGCAATCACTCACCTAATAAAGGGAGAGCTCTCAACCTTGAGGAGTTTCCTTGGGCAGCATCCCAACCCAAGGGGAGAGTCCTCGACTTCAGACCCACGGGTCCGGAGAGGAGAGACTCAAAATGGCTCTCTGTCAGGGCTCCATTTATGCCCTAGTTGAATCTGATCTGTGGTCAAATATGGTCATGTAGAGCCCCCATTGGCTGAGGACCCCAACTTCCTAGCCTTGTGACTGAAACACGTACATGCTGACCACCACAGTGTGAGCATGACAAGCGCTGTGGCAGGAAGTTTTCACATGCTTTTGTTAGGTCTTTGTTAAGTCTTTGTCAGGGTGGGTACATCTGTCACAGATTGCTACCTGAAGTTGTATAAGAAAAACAGAAACTCTCCTGAAAACTCTTTTCCACAATAAAAGTAATTTAAAATGTAATTTCTCTGAGAGTTTTCCAAGCAGTGCCGTATTTTACTTTCTACATACTTATTTTGATTCATTTTCTCACCTATTTTCTCTCTTTGGTGAAAAAAGACTATTACATCTAACAAAACTCGTCTTCCCTAAAAGCCATTGAAACATTGTCATCCTACTGGAATTTGAATTTTTCCCTGTACAAATCTGAACCAGACACTATCAAGAAGCTCCAAAATGTCAGTTTGTAATTCTAAACTTGTGAAAAACACAGTCTGGAGATTCTAGTTACTTTTGAATTACTAGATGAGATGAAAATGGAGCTTAACTGATGATAGGTGTGAAATATCACAAACCATAGGTAGTCATCTTACTCTCATATTCCTTCATTTTGTTCTAAGAATCTGCACTCAGCTACTATGGATCAACAGATGAGTAGTGTCCTGTCTATTTCTTCACAAGCATAGTTTTAGGTGGCTAAAAACACAGTTTAAAAAATCTTTGTAATATCTGTTATGCTGTGGAACAGAACAGTTTTAGAAATATTAATAGTTTTGTCAACCTTGATTTTATTTTAAAATTAGTTTCCCTTTATTAAAGGCTATTCTCATATCAAATGTGCATTTCACTGATTTTATCAGTGCAAAGTTAGCCAGAAAACCAGGATTTTCATAATGAGAAATGTGTAACTTTGTCCTAGTTAAAACCTGATTATTTGTTGAAGTCTGAAGATTCATAGCAAATAAAAACCTTCCAATCACCATTCTGGACAGTCCTAACAAAAAGGGTCAAACAAATAAATAGTCAAGAATACTTTGAGAGGGGTGTCTGAGCATATAAAGATATGCAGCTTTAATTATTTTGTTCTGTATTTCTTCCATTTTACTAATGGTGAGAAAAATTATGTCACATAGTACTTGAGAATGTGCTTATTACTGTGAAGTACAATGCAATATATCATCCTAGCTAATGTCATCTCCCAGAGACAAAGTAACAGAACATCAGCAGAATTTGGTTGCAAATCCTCTTTATTGATGCTGATTTTTGTCGTGTTCAAGCAAAGCATTTGCTGACTCTTGCTAACACACAGAAAAATTAACATCTTCCTTTTTATCCCTATCTTATTCTGTGTAGATGAGGTTTTAGGGCAAATGTAAGAGCTGTACAACTAAGCAATATTTTAAAGTATCGTTTACATGTTTTATTTTTTCTCTTCAATCAACACCAATATTTTGTTAAATAGAAGAAGAGAACAAGGGAAAATAAAAGAAGTTTTTTTCTCTGTGTAGCATGCTGAGGACTGACAGGATTCTCACACTGGTGAAGACTTTTGATACCTCAAAGGAGAAATTGCAGAGCTGAGCAAGAGCCAGGTCCTCTAGTGGGTGTTAAGAACTGTAATTCCAGCTCATTCTTCCTTTACCACGATCAGCAAAGCAAGATCTTCTTTTCTGTTCTGTGACATCACTTTGCCATCCCTAAAAGGCAAAGATTCCTTCCAGACTGGTAATAAAGTTTCATCTGGTCCTACAATTAATAAAATGTGAGTAGATCCATAAAATATGCTTACTAGCAATAGAACCAAACCTTATTTAGACTTAAAAGGACACAATATGAAAAGAAGTTATTTAGTTTATAAACCCTACTCAACAAGAATTGGGACTTAAGGATTTAATATCCTAATTTGCCTCTACGAGCTAACATTAAATATCATATATAACATACTTAAATTTATTTTCCGTGATTTCTGCTTCTTAGTTTAGACATTTGTGATTTTAGATAAGTAGCAATAAGGTTTTTAACACTTGTCAAGCAAGTAATGGAAGAATTAAGTGTAATTTATTGATTTTCTTATTTTCAAAGGGTATACCTGTTGTAATACTTAATTCATATCTTGGCAATATTTAATACTTATTGTTAATCTTTATCTAAGGCAACAGAACTTCTAGTCTACTTTCTATAGGAAAAGTAAAAGAGAGTCTCCTGAATTTTTGTTATTTTGAATTGAGACTTTTCAACTCCACTTCCTTTATTTAGACTTTCCTCTGGTATCTTCAGTTTTTCTAATGAGCATTTGTGCACACTAGAAAAATGAATGACATTTCTAAAGCACAGATGTTGATACTCAAGTTACAAAGACATAAACTAGTAAAAATCCTGGCTTAGAAATGAAAAATTGAAAACTTTCAAGCAAAGAATTCAAAACAGATAAAAGTGCCTCTTTTCCCTCAATTCAAACAACTTGTCAATTTGAAAATGTTTTCAATACCTTGAATCTTTTGTAAATAAAATGCTCTGTTCTAAATTGTACAGCTGAAATTATACTTTTCAAAAGCATTCTCCCTGTGGCTGACTGAGGAATATCTGAGAATGTACATTATGCAAATTACTATCTAATATTTTAAAGAAAAAAATTTCTAAGGTACATTGTACTGGAAAACAAGTAGTCAGTCTTTTTCTTGTTCGTTCAAGAACTCTCCATATTTCACAGAACCACAGAATGGATACGGTTAGAAGGGACCTCTGGAGATCATCTAGTCAAACCCCCTGCCAAAGCAGGTTCACCTACAGGAGGTTGCACAGGGTTGCCTCCAGGCTGGTTTTGAGTATCTCCTGAGAAGGAGACTCCACAACCTTGGAAAAAGGCAGATCACTCATGACAGTGGGAAGAATTGTGGCTAAGAAAGTTTCTAACAGACTAACAGGAATAAGACATCCTGCTGTAGGACGTAGCTGTAATCGGAAATAACATTATTAAGAGTTTGTAATATTCTTGAGAAAGATGAAAAAATAAGACAAAATTAATAAGAATTCTATAAACAAAAGTCCTATGACATGTGGTCCAATTTTCTAGCCCTGGAAGACTTCAATAAAAGATGATGTATTTGGGTATACAATTTTTTTCACCTCCCCAGAGTTTTGTCCTTTTTTGTTTGCTTGTTTGTTTTAAAGTTAACTTATCTGCCATTTCATCCTAAGTGATGGTGGTTGAAGCTTCCTCTTTATTTGTTCTTTCAAGCAAATTATTAGTTCCTGCACAATGAGGACAGATAGGATATGATTACTGATTGGAAGTAGCAATCATAATCTGATGTTACCTAATATTTTCAGAGGACCTGTGAGTAGGAAATGTGAGTAATCATCAAAATAAGAAAGGATTTTGTTAGTCACCTTTTACAGACTTCTTAGAAATACCTCCCAGACCTCTAAGGCCACACACAGAAAACTACTGATTTAGATGCTTTCTAGAGTTTCAGAATGAACAATCTTTGTTTGAAGGAGCTGGGAAGCAATGGAACTTGTCTTCACCTACAGGGACTTACTCTGTTCTCAATCAGTAAGCAGCTGATCCTGGCCTCCCAACAACTGATTAGTTGTGGGAGGTTCATAAATCCAGTCTATCATAAATCTTGAAGATCTATGAGCAACAGATCTAGAAAGACTTTTTTTATTAAAACCTTATTACTATCTTCAAATTGAATATTGCTTTTAAAATTTTTCACAGATAGAAAGTTATGTTTTATATAGTTTTTATAGATACTGAAAACCCCAAAGCTTTTCTAAGAGAATAGAGTTTGCCAGGCTACTTACTGGCTTCTTTCGTTCATTTCTGCAAACATTTATACAAGCAAATTTTTATTTGAAAAAATGTTTGCAGAAGAAACAGTTGTGACTAAATATTTGCACAAATGTTCACTTGAGTATTTACCTTGATGACCCTTGTGGATTTCGATCTGCCACATCATGAGGGAAAAGGAAGACACTGCAGTTTCACTCCTACCTTTTTTCTGTATTTCATGAATTTGGAAACTGATCAGAAATCCCTAATGTATCTACCTCAATTTAACTTCAGTGTCAAGACTGATATATTACAAAAGTTTATCAATAAAAATACAAAAAATGGTTTTTTTTCAAGAAAATCTTAAAAAAAAAGAGATTTTAGAGACATCTTAAAACATTATTTATAGGATTAAACCTCCCTAACATTAAACAAAACCAGAATTTACTCAATATTGTATGTACTAACTTGAGGTACTTTACCCAACAGCTCTGAAACTGAGTACGAAAATATGAATAAAGTCTTCCTCACCGTCCTACACCTCCACACATCTCTCAGATCCTCTTTTACATATATTTATCCACACACATATATGTATATACATATACAGACATAACCAGTTTCACATTGCTTTCATTTCTTGTGAAGTTTTAATCTAGCTATTCTATTTTTGCAGAGAAAGTTTCATTGAGAAAAAAAGAAACATGCCTGTCAGATTTGGACTATGAAGCCCATGAGACCTACATCTGTCAATGAATTTGCTCTATTACAAATGGTCAGAGATTAATCCAGCTAATTTTTGAGACACACAATGTAAATGAAAAAAGAAGGCTTGCTGTGTAGGGGTGGGGGGTGCGTTTTGGAATATTACTACCTTAATTACTAGCTAAAGGTGGAAAAATATTCATAATACAGCCTCAAAGAAGAGCCACGGACTATAGTAATATAAAACCACAGAAGAGAGTCAAGAATTTGGAGAGTTCAGGATACAAGTGTCTGTATAATTCAGACGGGACACAAATATTACTTATTTTGGAATATATATTTTTTTTAAAAAAAGACCTAATTTTTCTCTATCTGTTCTTTCTCTGTATTTGTGTTTGTTGTATTTTTACTTATTTTTATTGAAATAGTGTGGAAAAAAATGTGAATTAGAACAGGAAGATAGGCAGAATAAATCTTGCTCAAAATAACAGTCTAATATCTGCAAACAAAAATACACATACACGTGTCTTTAAATACTTGAATTTTTTCTCAGATTTCAAAAGAATTGTTTACTGAGTGAACAGATGAATATACATCAGTGTTGGTGAGGGTCTGGGCCTCAGTTTTGCCAGTAATTCTTTGGATAACAAAGTTCCATGAAATCATTCAGTTTTCATCCTGAGTTGTTGAGATTTTTTTTGTAGGAAGTAGTGGAAGTCAGTTAGGGCAGCTTCTTAGGAAAAGGTAGGTTATGACTGTGTCTGGATAAGTAGCAACAGGAATACTCTGATAAAACAAGCATAGCAGAAAACTACTAAAAAAGGAGTTCCCACAATACAAAAATTACAAAACCCTAATTAGGAAATGGAACTATTAAGTGAGAATATTTTTTCTATTCACAATCAGCAAACTGAAGAATGTAGCTATTTTTGACATTTGTAACTAATAAAAAATAATTAGGTCTGGATGTAGCTGTGAATACTGTATGCTAGTGAAAGAAATGACTTCTGAATAACCAGCATACCAAGAATGGTTTAAGCTATACATTTTTTCCTACCATGTTGACAAATACCAAGAAAGAACTTTCATTAAGACTGCAGTGTTGTTTTGAGATTGTTGATTGGGGTTTTTTTTGGAAGGGGGTTGTTTTTTTTTATTGAATCTTGCTCTTGAAGGCATTCACATTTAGAAACAGAATCATAGAATCAATGAATCATGGAATGGTTTGTGTTGGAAGGGACATTTAAAGGTTGTCTAGTCCAAGCCCCCCTGCAGTGAGCGGGGACATCCTCAAATAGATCAGATTGCTCAGAGTCCCACCTCTCTGGGCAACTTGTTCCAGTGTTTGACCACCCTCATCGTAAAAAATTTCTTTCTTCTATCTAGTCTGAATCTACCCTCTTTGAGTTTAAAACCATTAACCCTTGTCCTACCGCAACAGGCCCTGCTAAAAAGTTTGTCTCTGTCTTTCTTATAAGTGCCCTTTAAGTATTTAAGTATTGAAAGGCTGCAATAAGGTCTCCCTGGAGCCTTCTCTTCTCCAGGCTGAACAACCCTGACTCTTTCAGCCTTTCCTCCTAGGAGAGGTGTCCCATCCCTCTGATCATCTTTGTGGCCCTCCTCTGGACCTGCTCCAACAGCTCCATGTCTTTCCCATGTTGAGAACTCCAGAGCTGCATGCAGTACTCCAGGTTGGGTCTCACCAGAGTGGAGTAGAGGGTCAGAACTGCCTCACTCAAAACAGAGATTGTGCTTACCTGATATGCATATTGAAGACCCCAATGTAGTCATGAAAAATTTGCATAGAAGGAAAATGGAAAAGATTACTATTAAATGGTTCTCTGTGAATTGTTCATGCAGATTTACAGTACATAACCTGATCAATCAAGTCTCTAAGATGACTCAGTAATTTTATTACATTTCATAGAGAGGTACATTTGAGCATTTGTATAACTAATTATGTATTAAATGACACTGCTTCTCAAGAAAATAGTTTTTTACTCAGTGTGCAGTAAAAACAAAAAAGGGGGAAAAAAAGAAAAGGAAAGCCTACCTGAGTACATTTTTTGTGAAAAAATCACAATAAAGTAACACTGTAATGAAACTAGATTATCACAGTTTGATACAACTGAAAACCCACCCTATTCTACCTGTTAGAAATATGCTTTCAAAAGATGACATGACCTTTTACTACCTGTTAAGAGAATGCTTTCCTAATATTGCTTCATAGGTTTCTTTTTGGCTATGTTTGCAGTCTGCCAAAGAAAATCTTAAGAAACCATGTTGTTTTGAGTTAACACAAAAGAGTCCTATCCACACCTTGTTAAGAGTAGGACTATGGTAGGTTGACTCTGGCTGGATGCCAGGTGCACACCAAAGCCACTCTATCACTCCCTCTCCTCAGCTAGACAGGGGAGAGAAAATATAACAAAAGGTTTGTGGATCGAGATAAGGACAGGGAGACACCACTCAACAATTACTGTCATGGATAGAAAAACAGACTCAATTTGGGGAAAATTAATTTAATTTATTATCAATTAAATCAGAGTAGGATAATGAGAAACAAAAACTAAACCTTAAAACACCTTCCCCCACCCCACCCTTCTTTCCAGGCTCAACTTTACTCCCAATTTTCTCTACCTCCTCCCTCAGAGCGGCGGACGGGGAACGGGGATTGCAGTCAGTTCATCACACATTGTCTCTGCTGCTCCTTCCTCTTCAGGTGGAGGACTTCTCATACTCTTCCCCTGATCCAGTGTGGGGTCCCTCCCACAGGAGACAGTCCTCCATGAACTTTTCCAATGTAAGTCCTTCCCATGGGCTACAGTTCTTTACAAACTGTTCCAGCATGGGTCTTTTCCACAGGGAGCAGTTCTTCAGAAACAGACTTCTCCAGTGTGGGTCTCCCATGGGGTCACAAGTCCAGTCAGCAAACCTGTTCCAGCATGGGCTCCTCTCTCCATGGGTCTACAGGTCCTGCCAGGAAGCACTCCATTGAGGGCTTCCAATGGGGATGCTCCTTTGGGCATACACCTGCTCTGGTGTGGAGTCCTCCATGGGCTGCAGGTGGATATCTGCTTCACTGTTAACCTCCATGGACTGCAGGGAGATGGCCTGCCTCACCATGGTCTTCACTCCAGTTTTCACCATGGGCTGCAGGGGAATGACTGCCCTGGCGCCTGGAGCACCTCCTCCCCCTCCTTCTTCACTGACCTTGGTGTCTGCATAGTTCCTCTCACATAGCAACTTTTTCCCCTTAAATATATTATCACAGAGGCACTACCACCATCATTGATTGACTTGGCCTTGGCCAATGGTGGGTCTGACTTGGAGGTGGTTGGCATTGGCTCTACCAGACATAGGAGCAGCTTCCAACAGCTTCTCACAGAAGACAGCCCTGTAGCCCCCCTGCTACCAAAACCTTGCCACGCAAACCCAATACAAGGACTATATTTTGTTGCATTTGGCCAAAATTTACTTCTCCTTTGTCTCCCTTTGGGCAGCTTACTGTGTTTGTGCATGTTGATAAAGTAATTAAAAGTATTCTTTATGGTTTGGGACAGAAGTCCTTTTGAGGATTGGTAAAATGGAGGGTGGATTCATAACAACAGTGGATTAAAAAGATCTAAGGCAATAAGGATCAATAAAGAACACTTTTTTTTTTTAAGAATTCTTACTGATAAGCTGAGGTTTTTCAGTCTTAGCATTTCATTGATTAGTTTCATTATATAACTGTCATTAAATAGAAATAATTAGTCTGAAAATCTTTTCAGTACATTTAGGACTCACTGGTGATGAGTGTTATGACTTAGAGAGTTAGGCATCTGTTTAATCTCAGTCCTACAGACCAGTATAGAAGAGGAAACATACAACGAATATTTCCCTCAGAGCAGCAAAGTACCTACATAACTATAGAATAACCAGAGCTGGGGGCAGAGGAGGGAAGTAAACTCATCTTAAATGCTGACCTGCATGAATCTATGGCTACACAATTATCAATCACTGAGCCAGATATCTAGAGATACCTTTGGGACTTCTGCTCTGGCTGAAACCATAATTTTCACTGCTGTGCAACTGTACACCATAGAGTATATTGAATAAATAGTGCTCCTCAATATTCCTGGGTTTATACTGGAACCAGGAGGTGAAGAGAAGCATTTATGAAGAACTACAAAGAAGTTCAATGAGCCTACTGAAAACCAGGGTACATTAAGTTGCTTTTGGAATGGATTAATGTGGTCTCATATTTTCTAATCATGCTGGAGCTTAGGCACAGCAAGCGAGCAAATGAACACAGAAGTTCACACAGCTTTACTGAATCTAGGGCACAAGCTAGCTCACCCATGGTCAGGTATAAAATGCCCCCGGACCCTGATCTAGTGTTTAAGCATGGCATAACTCATAATAACTATGTCTCATGTCAGTGCTTACTGGTAGAGTCAGTGTCCCTAAAATTCTGTCTGACAGCTCGGCATTTGAACAGCCCTTTCCCTGTTTTAATCAGTATTTGTTTAGGAAATGAAATAGTGTTTAGCATTGGAGGCGGGGAAAAAAATATTGTTCTTATTTTGGTAGCCCAGACCCCAATTTTCTTTAAACAAGCAAACAAAAAAAAACCTTTCATGGCAAAAGTTTCATTCCCAAAATATTTTAACTGCTTTCTCAAACATGATGAGATTTGAAGTAGTGCCTTTTTCTTTTAATTTTGTTCCATTTTTCAGTCTCTTCAAACACAGACACTTTGGTCTAACAATTTGTGTGACAGAGAGGATCTGCTCCTAAAAGCATGTGCCATGATAAGACTTATGCAACTGTTTTTTTTCTGTTCATATACCATTGACACAGTGATATTAGATTAGAAAGACAACAAGAGAGGATATCTAAAAACCCTAAATCCAAAACTTTCCTAAACCAGAAGAATTTTATATGTTTTTCCTATGTTAGGTCATTTACAAATAAAGTGTAAACAACACCACATATAATCAACAGAGACAGAGGGAAATGTTGAAATACTGCAGAGGAGGAGATATCTTCAGTAGAAATTTTCAGGCTCAAAAGAATGATATAGGCTTACAGAAATAAGATACATAATCTAAGAATAGCTGAAATGATCCTGCTTCAAGAGCTCAAGTTGTACAAGAATTAACTGTGGCTGCTGTGACTTCAGAAGCTCCAGAGGACAGACAACCGCTGTTTCTCGCACAGAAGCAGTGGCTGAATATGGGAAAGAACCACTCCCTTCTTCAGACACTGCCAGAGGAACAAAGATGCTGTCAGGTCTTGCGGACTGAGGAAGGGACCAAGAGTCACCTTTCTCCCAAGGACTCAGCTGTCTGTGACCCCAGGCTGGGCTTTGTGCATTATGGCCCTGTGACCTTGGCTCGGTGTTACTGGGAAACTGGTTTTAAGGCATGAGAAAGTATGTGAGCTAAAGCCATACAAAATAAGAAAAGTAAAAACCCAGAAGTGTCATTGCTGAAACATTACAAGCAGCTCAGACTTTCAAAAGGGAAAATACTGACACGAAAACTTACAAAACCCCTGGGTTGGCATTTAAAAAACAAGGAATCAGGTTGTAGTAATTCAGCAACATTCCAAGTAGCAACAGAGGCTGACAATTGATTGGTGGCTGACTGGTCAATGAACACTCATCAAGTCTTCCATCAGGGCCAGTGACCCAATTAATGCTAAATCTAGTACCTTTTTAGTCCAAGTTATCTATTGTTTCTGTATTAGCCAATAAATGCAATATGCTGCACTCTCACACTGTGTGTGTATTTTCAAATCGCCTGACCTAAGTGACCCAGAGAAAGAGTGGGAAGAAGGGTTACTGAACATGGGAATAGAGAAGGGACCTGAGGCAGTGCTGGCTGCAGGCAAGAGAAAATTGTGTCCATTCCCCTAATGCAACTGAGACTGAAGCAGCAGCTTTAAAAGGGAAATTAGTGTTTGGCCTAAGCCATGCTTTCATGCTCCAACTTATTTTCTTTAATGTAAAACCATGACATAAAATACATTCATTACTGGAAATTCATAAGTATGAAAATCTCAGGACTGCTAATAGTGTTCTCTCCTTTCCAAAGAAACTTCGTAAAAATAAATGTAATGAGAGTGTCAAGAATAAAGATGAAGAACTATTAAGAAAGGGAAAAGAAGAAAGGGATGAAAGGGAAAAGAGATAAGGAGCAGCAGCAGAAAAGGGAAAATAGAAAAAGAAATAGGTAATAGGAGAAAAGGATATATTACAAGAAAATAATGTTGAAAAAGAATGTTTTTACATTTTTGGTTGTTGGCTGCTATACTGCTATACCATTCTTTCATTCACCGTATGTGACTAAAATCACATTCTCTGAATATTTTGCAGTACAGAAGATGATTAATGCATAAAAATACTCATGGCAGCTATCTGCTGTTGACTGAGCCTTATGAATTCTATCAAATGAATCTTGATAGTAATCACACAAATAAGTGAGTGCTCTCAAAAAGGTTCATCCCCAGGAATTCCATGAAAATATATTTTAAACAGGTGTGAAAGCATATCCTGTTGTGCTTATGGAACCCTTTTCTGAAACTACCTTCAGAACAACCTTGGTCTTGTATTATTTATCATTCTATTGTCTCTAATCTATAATTCAAAAAGAAAAATCTTTTGATTAATATATATGCAATGTATTTCCAAATCAGTGCTGAAAATTTCAGCTACTAGGTGTCCATTATTGTTATCAGACACAAAAAAACGAAGGTGGAGAATACTGATCAGGTCATTCTGTCCAAATTCCTGCCAATGAAGGACATACTCTGCCTATTTTTACTGCTGTTGTTATCATAAAATAACAAGAATTGCAAGAATTGCTGTACTTTCTCACTAGACAGCTGTAACAACTGAAATTAAAAAGTCTTACTCTCCCCCTGTAAACTAGTCCTGTCCTGCCTGAAACATGAATTATCTCACAATTTGCTCCAGGGTCAGTCTGCAATCAGGTACTTCTTTCAGTCTTCTCAGTGATTACACCCATCCATTAAATTACAAAAATTCCATAAAAGTGAAGATAAGTATTCATAAATATACTACTGATGAGCTGAGCTCTAACATTCTAATAGGTATCATTATATTAGATTATGATATATTGTCTCATGTTTCTCATTAAGATTTCATTGCAAGTTTCTAATTATAATGGTGTTCCCTAATGCTACTAAAAGAAAGCATGTGCTATAGCTAAAAAGCTAAGTTTCTATAGGGGAGAAATTTGCAAAGGCACAGATGTGCCTAACTTGCATTGAAATTCATTAAGAGTTTGCCACCTAACTGCTATTTATCGCTTAGGAGTATAACTGAAGCGTGAATATTCTTTGTGATTGCACAGCTTGGGGGCAGGGGAACAAAGGTTTACTTTTCATTAAAAAAAAAAAAAAACTAAAGAAAAAAAAATTTCCCCAACAATTATATGACAGTAGGCAATGGTATATTAATAAGCCATTTCTAATTGCAAAGCACACAATTTTTGTCCTTCATTGTAATTCTAACTTCATCTATGTGCGTAAACTGTGTATGTTTGGGAATATATATTTGTAGGCAATTGTATAAACATATATGTCTAAATACATAGACATATATAACTATGAAATAGATCTATTATGAAATGTGTATGACTCTGAAATTCCTAATATGAAAGCTGAAGCCCTCTTCTTCTACACAACCATGTGGAAAAGAAAGGCTTATGTCTCTTTAACTGTATTGCTCTTAGCTCACATTACTCTTAAAATGGGGAGGGTGAAAAATATCTATTCTGGAGGGGTGAGGTATATGAAAAGAAGATGCTAATACGTGGCTGATTGATAGAAAGGTTCTCCTGAGGAATGTACTTTCCCACTAAGATTTAAAAAAGGAAAAAAAAAGGAAAAAAAAATGAAGAATCTGAGATAACATAGACATCATCCTGTCACAAAACATGGTAAGTGGGAAGTGATAAGGAGAAAGAACAAAAGTACAGGGAGGCTTAAAATCAAGGACAAATATGAACTTGGCCTTATTTGGTAAAAAAGTCACGAGACAGGTGGAGACTACAGCTGTGTGATGGCAGCAAAATAGCTATGGTCGTTGTATTGCACAGAATAAGGCTGTGACACAAACACTTTAACCTGGACATCCCAGGAAATATTGCTGTTGTCCTCTCTCCTATAATGTTAGTCTAGACAGGAATAGAATAGTCTAAGTCCTCTTGCACAAACGACATAGCATAGATTTGAGCCTTAAATTTCTCTTCCTTTTCTGTCCATAGACACTCTTTTATTTCTATTTAATATATGTGAGATGATTTCTATCAAGTTAGAAAATCTGGATAATTTTACAGGAGAAAATCTGACAGATAGTAATGCTTCTGCTGCTGGATTCTATCCTACAGGCTTTTGGGTAACAAGGGAAAAATGTTAGCCCTTTAACCAATAACTGGGAAAAATATTATGAATTGAATCTCCTGTATTTTTAAAGAGAGATGTAAAGTGCTCAATATATCTTTTTTTTTTATGCTTTAATATTAAACCTTTTACAATTACCTAAGGCTGCTTTTCATGTGTTCTTCTAGATGAAGTGAGACAATTCCTTTTCACTTTGCATTATCTACCTTACTTTGGCTGGAGAACACCAGCATACAGATAAATTCATCAGTTTTGCACAGCTTGTAAATTTGTTAAATTTCTAATACTACTTCACTAAATAACTGAAATGAAAGTGATAATAAATTAGAAATCTTATGCCTACAAATGCATTTCTTTCTAAAATATGACAGTCAGAATACTTGTTAAAAATATTAATGAATGATCACATGGCTTTTGCCCAGAATAAGTGTTTAAAGCATATGCACACAGTGTATATGCTATATAGCATACATATAGCATAACTGATGTCCCAGTGGAATCTGGTTCACTGAAAAAACAATTTTATCATGTAAAAAAAACTTAGCATGGCATTTCCCTTCTCAGTATGTAATCAATATTAAAATCATGGATATTCTTAAATTTTGGAAAAAAAATCATCAGGATATTTTACGTGTATATGAAATTATGCATATGAATATACATATTTACACAGTTACATGACAAACTGTTGCAGATATAAAAGTCACAAGTTTTACTAATAAGAATAACCTGATATCTTAGAGTGACCAATGTTTTAGTTTTTATTTCAATGCACTTCAAAAGATTTTTCAACATTTTATTGCCATATACTTATAGAATAAGGTTTTAGTGTTATATATCCTTATATGATATAGATGGGGATGATGGTGATATTTTAAAATGGATATTTATCTTTAAAAGCCTCTTAAAAATTACAGGGTGTAACAGTAAACAGTGTAACAGTAAACATCCTAACTTGAAATACATGTTTTATTCCTCACTTAGTTTATAAATTCTTCAGTGTGGAGTAGTGGATTTTCTTTTAATTTCTCTTTGTGCTGAAATTTTTAGGAAAAGCTTTCAGAGTGGATAATGCTAAGTTGTGAATGTGTATCCTGGTAAAAAATGAAATTAAATGAAAAAAAGATAATTTTGCTTAGATTTTTTTTTAAAGCACATGTCATGCCACAGTCTCTAATTATTTTGCTTCAGAGTGGTATCATTGTTTATTAAACAAATAGTGATGATTTGGGAGATCTGTAATCTAGTCCTCATACTACTCCTGGATGACCTTAGGCTGTCACTGCACCTCCCTATATCTTAACTACTGACAAAATGCAGTGGAACAGTCAAACACCGTTGAAACAGTATCCTAGCAAAACTCTCTTGGCTTAGCTGCTTTGTTGTGCTTTTTCTGGGTAATGTTCACACCACGCAAAGATCCTTTTATTGTTACAGCAACGCTTCCTGAAGGAAGCTTGCTTGGCCTCTACCAGCAGAGGCAATGTCTCTCTCTCCACACCTAGTCCTTTGGGGATCAGCCTGCAAAGAAAGGAAAAAGCACAGAGGTATCTGAGCCAGCATACCTCCACATGAAGTGAGCAGCCGCAGCAGAGGCCCTAAGAGATATAAGAAACAGATGGCAGCAGCAATCCCAGAGTGGTAAATAAAAAAAGCAGGTGAAAGTAGTGATGTGGATGAGTGGTTGTGTTTGGCTGTTTTCTGGTGTACAGCTTTCTCATGCTTTTGGGGAGATAGATAGACGTTCACCTTTGTGACAGTCTAGGTACCATATTTGGAGATCTTTTTTGCTACATAAACACTTTTTTAATTACTTGGATGGTTAGACCGTGCACAAAATCTGTCTTTAGACAAAATTAGTGTAATATTGAGGATAGCTTGAGTAGGAATTCATCTTGCTGAAGGTCAAACATCTGCAGCTAGCTATAACTCAGCCTATATAGTTCCCTTTATATTCTGATATATTTTAGGCTTCTGTTTTAGGTTGTGACTAATTGTCTTTTCCTCACTGCAGACCTTAAACAGAGGCAGGGTGGCTAGCTGAACAGTAGTTTCCTATAATTCCTGATATGAATTCTGTGTACCTAGGAAGCATTTTTAACGGTGGTCCCTGAACATGGGTGCTGTGCTCTAACCCATCAGTGTGAATGCTCTCTCAGTTTATGTCACAGTTCACAGAAAATTGTTTTATTCAAGGTACACGAAATTGTAGTCCAAAATATAATTTAGGGGTTTGACTCTTAAGACAGCATAAATGACAACTGAAGAGCATCAGGCTGGTTTAATGCAGCACTTCCACAAATCTATTCATTCTGATTAGAGATAGGGCCTCTCTATTCAAAACCTAGAAGTACACATTTAGAGCAAGAAAGAGGTTGCACAGCTTGCAGATAGAGCAACTAAGGTAGAGGACTGAGTAAGATATACGTGAAACCATAATATATACGAGGCTGTCTGCACTGTAAAAAAAAAATGAACAAACACAAAAACACAAACAAAAGTGATATTTTTACCACAACATTTGTCCTCATATTTTCCTCAAAGTTTTTCCTCACATGAAAAAACTGTTTTTTTGTTAAAGACCACAGTAATTAAGAAGATAGCCAACACAAATAGAAAAAAGAAACGACGTTTGTGAAATAAATTTCTTGGAAGAAATTAAAATACGTTTCCCAATTACATTTAGCAGCAGTCTTCCCTGCTGGATGTTTTAAAATCCAAGGTAAGAATCCATAGATTTTTGTGTTCCTCTTTCTTCAGCTTATATCATAAAAACTTGTAAATCCAAACCAACATTAAGGAGACAGATTGATAACTTAATTAATTATACACAAAGCTGCCATTAAGTTAGACTAATTATGTTCAGATGCAAATTCTGTCATAAGGATGCCCATGGGAGCTGTGCTAACACATACAGCAGGAGAATTTTGTTCTCTGGAACCGAACTATTTTATCTCGCTGTTATGTAGATTTAAACTTATCTTATGTGAAGCGCACCATTGCTACAGTGTCAGGTGGTATTCTTTGAGATAAATGACTATTTATCCAAATTACTATTTTTTTACCCCTCCCATTATTTAAAGGCCATTGACTGATATATAAGAGGGTCTTCAAGCCAATGCATCTATTAAAGTATAATTAAGAAAATAAGCAGAGAAGTTATAATAAAATGTGTGAGAACTTCAAGGTTTAGATAATAAGATTTTTTTCTGTTAAGTTAAAACAAGGCTTACCTATAGAGAAATAGAAAATATGCACACAAAAGCATAACAAATATTGAAGTAGATACACACCAGTGAAAGCATTATTATGGCTATGATATTAAATCACAGAATCACAGAATCACAGAATGTTAGGGATTGGAAGGGACCTCGAAAGATCATCTAGTCCAATCCCCCTGCCGGAGCAGGATTACCTAGATCATATCACACAGGAACGCGTCCAGGCGGGTTTTGAATGTCTCCAGAGAAGGAGACTCCACAACCTCTCTGCGCAGCCTGTTCCAGTGTTCAGTCACCCTCACCGTAAAGAAGTTTTTCCTCATATTTAAGTGGAACCTCCTGTGTTCCAGCTTGCACCCATTGCCCCTTGTCCTGTCAAGGGATGTCACTGAGAAGAGCCTGGCTCCATCCTCATGACACTTGCCCTTTACATATTTATAAACATTAATGAGGTCACCCCTCAGTCTCCTCTTCTCTAAGCTAAAGAGACCCAGCTCCCTCAGCCTCTCCTCATACGGGAGATGTTCCACTCTCCAGAATATTCCAGAATAATGTCCATGTAAGACATAAAAGTTTGTTTCGCAAATATGATTATTTTTCCAAAATAGATAGATACAAAAAGCAGGATTAAGATTTTTTCTCACAAAAAGGGTTATCACATTCAAGTGGAGCACATAATGGAACAAAAAGTATGCATTCACAGGGATATTGTTCTTAATCAAATAAGAGTCTCTAAATTGGAATGAAAAAATTCACAGAAAAATTGGAGATACAAACACACTTCACTGCAAGTAAAAAATAAGAGAGATCAGAGAGAAAGAAAAGATCTCTGATCTTTTATCAGAGATCAGAAAGAAAGAAATGAAAGGACAAAGAGACCAGTTTATGTTCTGTAAGCAGAAAAACAAAGAAAAACAAAGTTTTGAAGACAAAATGCAGTAAAGTAGATGTACTTAATATATTTGTTTTTTCTCTGCTGTAATTCTGAAAAGAAGTATTTTTGAAATGAAAAATACTGGATCTTTTTTTCTCTAATATATACTCTTAAGTAAGTCTCAGATTAATGTAAAGAATGTATTTTGTGGAAAAAACTACAAATATTCCAAAGTCTGAATTTTAAATAAGAACGATAATAAAGACTGTTTATGTTTATAAAAGAAATTTTAAAATTAAAAAATCTGTAAAAAATCTAAAAGTTTGAAAAATCTTTGAAAATTCATCAAAATCAACCCTGAAATACGTATTCCCAAATCAACATTTTCAAAAGAAGTTTTGTCCCTTCCATAATTTTCTACTGTAAGGTCTCTAGCACAAGAACTTCAGGAATTGTGATTTTACAAAAGGGTTAAACATTACTAGACTTCAATCACCTATCACCAAGCTTCTAGACGGTAAAGGAATATACATATTTGTTAAAAGCCTTTAAAGCAAGAAAAAATTTAAAGAAAATATTTCATGTATACAGGACATGGCTCAAGTTCTGATTTTTGATACACGTATATGAAATGGAAGCAATTTCTTTAGCTGATTTTTTCAATATGGCCTTGGCCAATATTCCAGGTTTGAAAAGAAAGGCAGCCAAGGCTGCAATGTGTATTAACTAGACTTGAAAATAAAACAAGTAGCAAATAACTAACTTCAGAAATACACAAGCATAGTCAATCTCCTCTCCAATTAGATGGCATAAGTTAAATAAAACATTAGAGGAGAGAGGGCAAAGAAGAAAAAATGCAGAATGTTTTTTTTATTGTGGGCAAAATCAAACTGCAGAGGTTTCCAAATTAATAACTTTCATCTCATACTTAAATGCTCTGTCAAAATACCCCGTGACCACCTTCTCCTACCAAAGTCAGTCGGCAGCAGCGTCGGCAGCGTCGGCAGCGACAGCGACCGAGGTGAGTCCGGGGCAAGGGCGAGATCGGGCGGTACCGCGCGGGTTCTGTACTCATGCCCCCCGCCCCGAGCAGCAGCCCCGAGCCCCGTCCAGACCCAGACTTTCCCAGCAGCGAATCAGGCGAGGAGGGGGCGGAGCCGGAGGCACCGCGGGAGATTTTAAGGGCCCCTGGGGAGCGCGAGCGACCCGGAGCATGCAAACAGGGGCGCAGCAGTTTGCGCGGGCCGGGCGAGCAGGGTGGGCGGGCAGGAACGGGCGGTCTCCCTCCCATCGGGGAAAGAGGACAGTCCAGGAATGGTTTCCACTCGGCGGGGCCCTCAGTCCTCTGCGGGTGCCAGAAAGGACAAGGCAACCCAAACGGAGCTGCCGCGGAAGCCTGTGGGGGTGCAGGCGGCAGCTGCAGGGAGTGCCAGAGCCTGGCCCTGGCACTCGAGGGTAACGGAGACCTCGCCTGTGTGAGGTGTGAACAGGTCGACGACCTGATCTCCTTGGTGGCACGACTCAAGAAGGAGGTGGAAAGGTTAAGGAGCACAAGAGCATCCCAGGAAGAGGTTGGTGGGCAGTGCTGTTCCCTGCTGGCCCTGGGGGAAACAGACGGGCCTAATGCTCCCCGGGTAGTGGAGGATCCTCTTCCTCCTCCACAAGGAGCAGGAGGAGACCTAGGGGATGAGGGGGAATGGAGGCAGGTCCCTGCTCAGAGTGGTAGGCGAATCCCATCCCGACATTGATTATAAAGTATAAGCACTAATTTCTTCCTATGGCATTGAACACGGTTTGGCCAGAAGTTTGAACAGTTAAATTTTACAGCTTGTGCTAGCATGAAGGAAATCTCTAAAGAGGGGGAGAGCTGGCACGTGCTCACAAAAATTCATATAACTTTTACATGATTCAAAAAGTTGCACAAGATTTTAAAACCAAGTATTTCTAGAGAACAGGAAGTAATACTCACAGACAGAAGTCTGCTTGGGGCACAACATTCAGCAGTTCATTGAGAAAAGACAGAGACCAATACCGCTGTTTTACTGTTTGTCTGACTGCTAACATATTCCAACTATTCAACAAGATGATTGCCACACGCAGGTTCTCCCTTTTTTTGACAGATGGAAGAGTTACTACTCTGGAGGTTACATAGTCACTAATGAAACATGGAAAAAAAAACCTGGCAGATAAAGAAGAACTTATCCTTAAGCAGTTTATCTAAGAAGTAACGACCAGAGGAACAGGAGAATTGAATGTGCTCTGCCAAATCTGGAGCTGCTTAAACTCTGTTTCTTTAATTAGTGGTAGGGTGCGGCGAGCGGCAAGGAAGGCACAGACTCTGAGATCGAGGATGCAAGGGCCTGAAGCCAAAAGGCCTGAGGGTTTTTTATTGTTATTCTACTACCCTATTTAACTGCTACTATGCAGGAGCCAGACTCAGCGGTTCAAGATAACATCAACATTCACACGCTAAGCACTCATCACCCATTCTGGGAAGAGCCACAGTGTCCTGAGCTCAAAACGTCAACTACCATTCCCTGTTTTCAGCTCTGTGTTCAGAACTGACCTTCAACACGTTTACTTCTTTCATGCCTCAATAGGCCCTGTGAACTGGCTCCTTTATCTTAGAAGCAAGCAAAAACTATTCTCAATGCAGTGTTCCCAAGCAAATCTTCTGCTCCCCCAGTAAAGCACAGCTGTTTGCAGGCTGAGGGTCTTCCATATTAGGGAAATAAAATAAAAATTAAAAAAAATGAAAAAATAGCTAATAATATGTCAATTAAAAGTTTGATTTTAGATCACACACAATGACAGGACAGGAAAAAATTGTGTTACACAGGAATATAAAGAACTATGTCAAGTATCAAAAGTAACATTTTAAGAATAAATATATTTTTTTAAAAACAGGCAAAGAGGAAAACCTAGTGATAATGTCTTCAGAGGTAAGGCTTGCTGAAATTAGGGATAATAACCTTGTAGCTAAAATAAACCTACATATAGACTGACTTGTTTTAAAATATTTATCTTTTTAATGATTTTTATATAATGTTAAATTATTCTTTGATGAAGATCTACAAATAGGCATTGACTTCTGTGGGAAAAAAAAATGCAACAAGGTCATTTCAACTTTCTGCATAAGATTCATTGGTGCAAAGTGTCCTGTACTTCAGTGAGGTAAACACATAAAACCTGACCTGTAAGAGAATGAATTTTATGAAGGTGGAAAGAGGGAGTCTCCATGAAGAGTTCCAAGATTTTTTTTTAACTTACACCATGTTTTTGATACCAGACGGTTCAATTTAGCAACAGTTTAGCAAGAGTACGCCTCAGAGTAGGCTCTAAAGGCCTGCTCTGTGTTACCTTTACACAGAACAAACTTTCCTGTCAATAATTTTCCTTTTAGCTAGAATAATAACAATAGGTTCTGAAGCAAACTACATGTTTTGTAGACAGAGTTTGTTTATGGGATTGATAACAAGGTTCTAGTGAACAAAGATTCATGCTGTTTACGCTTAGTCCCAGAAAAACAAAGGTCTCTGCTAATTATATAAGGCCAAAAGACAAAACAAAACTGTAGAGAACAACTTTGTGATGTCTAAATTAACTTGATTCATAAACTCTTGTGTCAGAGGAGAGATAAGTTCAAAACGATATCTTCTTCTTGAGAACACATGTACTCGTAAACAAGAAGGCCTCGACCACGCTTGCGCACAAGCACGATTAAAGGGGAATTGCGCCCACCAGCGACCCCCAGAGACCACCCAAGACCCCTTCCCCAATTTAGTACGCATGCGTAAAGACATTACGTAATGCATTACATAACGTGTTATGCATAAGTTTTGGGGTTTTTTTTGAATGCGTGGGCTTTTCTCGGGATTATGTATATAAGGAGCAAGCTTTTGTTCTTAGGTGTGCATGCTAGGAGGAGAGATCCCCCATGCACCCAGCGCTGCAATAAACCAATGTCGGCTTTCTAAACTATCATTTGGTTTGGAGAGTTTTCTTGGTTACTATTTTCCGGTAACATTTTGAAGAATAGAAATAAATACCTAGGAAATTATTTATATGAAATATTAGCATATTCTTGTGAAGTTGTAAAACTACTGACACATAAAACCATATATTGAAATAAAAAACTCTTGAAGATGTATATAAGCTTCTTCACATATGAGAAGAAAATGTGAATCACTACTTTTAGTCTTTCAATGTTTTAACTATATGTATATTTATTCATCCCTATTGCAACCCCTACTTCACCTATTTTTATGTATTTCAATAATTTCAACCTGCTACTGGTTCCAGAGGCGAAGGTTTCACTTAATATCAGGCACATGCCTACCGAAATGAGTGGGATGTGAGTACAATACAGTCTTGATACGTGACTGTGAAGTTTAGATATACATCTTTTCTAAACTCTAGTCTGTCTTTGAAATTTCTGGCCATTACCTATCAGTAGTATTTATGAAATTTTCATAAACATTAAAAAAAAATTACAATGATCTGACCGATTAGAATGTAATGTATACTTTAATGGATCTCAAAACGACATTATATATATGTGAATGACTCACAAATCTAAGCTTTTGTCAGGACTATCAATGTGCGCAGTACCAACATATTCACATGCTTAGAAGCTTTTAACACAGAAATTAAACTGTCCTCATCTAAATTGTATTGTTAACAATAAAATGGAAAAATACATTTCCAACTAGTAAGAAAAATGGAAATACAGTTTGTCACTAGCTGAAAAAAAATTGTTTTGTACTAGGTTTGTATTTTTAGAGCACAGTAATTGTGTGTTTTCCTTACAATACATTTATGCTTTCAATAGTCTAAGAAAAATGCAAAAAGAGTTTGTACATGCATTTGGGGTTTAAAAATTTGAAGGATTCTTTTAGGAAATTTAACACACTATCTGATATTAAAGTAACATAATTATCAAAGCAAGGAAATCTGAAATTACTATAAGAGTGAAACTTTGTAATTATTGTGAATTCTCCCTCTGTAATGATAGGTAACATTATTAAATGAAGCTTTAAAACAGAATAAATCAGACTAAACTGAAATTAAACATGGGCCAAGTAATAATTAAGTCATTTGTAATATTAAACTCTGCTTTTTATGTTGAAGAAAATCAAAAGTTGAAGTTAATATATTTTTTTTTTGCATCAATGAATTACTTGTACACAATGAAACTTTATGAGGAATTTGTTACCCTTTATGTATCCATATTCTTCAAGTTCTGACAGAACAAGATGAGCAACAGATGATGGTTTGGGGAAAGCCTCCATGAAATCATTGCTTCAAAAATTGATTAGTTTCAAAAATCATTTGTGTAACTCAAGCCATCTAATTCTTATATTAACCAATGTTAAATATGTATCCCATGATGTATATGTGTCATATTCCTTTGGATACTTATATTTATTTAATTTCCACAATAATAACATATTTCTATCACATCAAAATCTTTGTGGTTAAAACAGTGCATAGGTATCTTTTCAAGGTATCCTTATTACACAAAGCCAAAATATATTCACTATCATGCGTCTAAATATATTCCAATCCCCCATATACACATATTTCAAGGTTTATTGACCATTATAAAAAATAATAATAAAAACAATCACTCTTTTGCCTCAAAGGCAGCTCATTCCTATTCATATACCTCTTGTTCCAACTAAAAATGCTCTCATTATCCTCCTCTGTGAACCAGTTCCTTTCTCTGTCCACCACTGTAACTTTCTGCAATCGCAAAATGTCATAGACTTTATTATAGGACAAGCTGAATTCCCTCAAATTGCTCTTGGTAAAAATGTACCCCATGTTACAGAGTTCATAATTTTATTATCATTGTTATTATTCAACAGTTTAACAACACCAGCTTTGGCAGTGGCAGCATGCAGTGGAAAATACCACTGTTACCAACTGCAGACCCTGGTTCTGTGCCAGGCTAAATGTCACTCAAAAGTGTTTTGTGCACCACAAGCACTGGCCAAGAAGGGGCTTGGGAATGCTTATATGAGCCAAATACATTGGCTTTTGTGGATTAACTGCTAGCATGAATTTATTTTTGTTTGTTAACTATATGGGTACTTATACACAGCAGTAGTAGCACCTTCCGTCGTCTCTCTAAAGTATACACTGCATTGATGTATAACTTGACTGATATATTATATTCTTTCTGTGCCAGATGTCTTAATGATAATGGAATGTAGCCTCAGAGTATAGACCGAAATATATTGCAGATATAATTCACAATGTAAAATTTAATGAATCAAAGATTTGTCGTATATTTCAGAGGAAAATGGTCATCTTCTTTCAACGAGAAAACATCTTACCTGTCTCTCAAGTCTAGGCACAATGATAATTATACTTTAATTCTGAAAGTGTTTAATTTTTTTTTGTTGTGAATACAGAAATCTATTGAAATAGACAAAAAGGGAAAGAAAACCCTCACAATATCTTGATTAGAAAATCTTTCTTGTCAGAAAGGAAGATCACTTAATCTCATACAACATGTTGACTGCAGTTGCTGAAATTAGAAATGACTTTTTGAAGATCTGGATCAACACAAACAGAATGCATAAAAGTCTTGAAAAATTTCACGTACCACACCCTGCACCTCTGTCTCATGTCAAATAATTTCTATCCAGTGCATAAAAAAATCACTTGTACATGAAAGTATTCCCTGTATATAAAGGTTTTGGGTTTTGTTGTTTTTTTTCTTTATTTTGTTTTCACAGAGTTGCTTCTTTACAGCGATCGTCTTCAACTTTTAACTTTTTTCTCCAGATCACCTTTTAAACCACCCATGCGCTTCACTGCTTTGCTTGAGCTTCTGCTGTGCCTGGCATGTACATCCTTACTGTTCTTCTCTTAGGCTACTTACTGCAGCTGCTTATTGTGATTGACCCCTGGTCGTCTACTCCTCCTGACCCAAACTCTTTCATCAATGTCTTGCCTCCTGCCCTTGTTCCCCGAGTGCTGATTCAAAACCACTTCAAAAATGGCGTAACCCCAAGGTGTTTATATGTCCTCTAGTTTTTGTCTAACTTCATTATACCATCTGAAGTGAATCATAAACTAACCATAAATCCAATTAATTATAATTCAACTATAGATCAATGAGAGCTTTTTCTTAACTCTAGATTCTTTGCTTTCATTAAAAGCCATATAAAAATAGTGGTATCTGTTAAAAATTATGAGGTAAGAACATGACTGTAGGAATAAATTAATTCAGGGACCCAAATGCTGTGTAGATTTCTTTCTGTTTGTTTGTTTTTAAAGTGTGGGGGTTTTATTTCTTTTTTTTTTTCTGGATGATGAAAATGACCTACAAACAAGTGCAAAACACATAATATTTTGCCAATCACATTCAAGAAAGGACCATTGGAAATCAATTTAAGATGTCTAGTCATTTGCAAAACCACTTCTGTTGCCTGATATACTTCTAAGTGAATTCCAATAACTTGAAATCTATAAACTTGTCATAATAACTTTCCTTCATCATTTCTCAATCTGTCTCAAAATTCTTAAACGTCTTTTTATCAAACAGAATATTTAAAGGTTTCTGTGCCTCGTGTGGTTTCTTTCTCCTATATATTGTCAGAATCAAAAGGAAATGTGATGAGAACAGAAAAACTGCTTATTATTCAGGTCTTATAACAAGAATTGTAAGAAGAACTTATAGAGAAAAACATTACTGTCATTTCATTTATTTCATAAATAATAATATTAAGAACAGAAAAACACTCCATGTCTGAAATTAGAACAGAATCTGATTGAAAAGTAATCTATTTTTAACGTAAACAGAAGGTAGGAATGAGATTATCAAATTTTAGCTATTTAACAGCTAGACTTGTGGTCAAAGCTAGTCAATAGGTTAATGAGTAACTAATCTAAGGCATCCTCTATAGTCAATGGGGAAAGGTATCCTTTTTAGTTTAACAACCTACTGTAGGTAGAATGCATCATCCTTTGCAGATACCTTCCTAAGTACAGAAGAAGCCTGGATGACTTGGCTAGCTATAAACTTGCAGTGAGATGTGAGATGAAGTGAAATTATCACATCAAAGTCCATAAGTTTACATGTATGAAAATGTGAAATATCTGCTGATGTTATTTACAGGAAACCCACAATTCAGTAGTTTGAAAAAAAAAAGGCATTTTAGAAAAATGTGAGTCTATGGTCATTACTTTCTGTTGTATTTTTGAGTAAACATAGCTGCTAAGTACAAGTTAAATCAAGCTTACCAAGAGTGATATGGCAGGTTTTCAAGCGTACCTCTCTGTCATTGCAGATAGAATTGAAGGTCCTCAGATGCTTATACAAAACATGTTTGAATGAGTATATATTTAGTTGTCAGGAATCAGTACATTATATTATGCCTGGCTATTTAAAGAAAGCAGGTTTCTACTGTTTCTAATGTCAGGCTGATTGTCCAACCTGATAAACAAGTCAGTGTATCATTTACTGTACTAATGTGTGGTAGTGAAATTAAGCCCTGTCTTTATGTATGGCAAAATAAAAAATCAAACCTTTAAAATAGATCATTATACTTATCTTTTCCTAAGGGCTTTTGAGATAGAAGCAGGAGATACTGCTGTTTGGTGTTTTGTTTCCAAAATTGAACATAAATTCATAAAATACGCTGGATTTAGCTGAGTTGAAGGCACAGTTGAAAAATTAAAAATAATTCATTCTTCTAAAAAATACATCAACATAACTGTTAACGTTAAGTTCTAAGATAGACAACTGAGTATAACGTTTTATGGAAGGGCCAGAGTGAAATGTAAATGTATCATCATTTCTAATTTCCTTCTATCATATCAATTGGAGCTCTTCTGCACACCCATGAAAACAAGTAGTCTCTGGGATTATTCCCAGCTGTAATCATAAACACAATTGTAAGTACTTCTAGGACAGCCTTCTTGACTGGCTACCAAGAAACAACCAAATACCCTTTAAAACCTTTGTGTAGAATATGAAACTTTAACAAAAGGAGTGTGGAATTACTGTTACAAAATATTAACTACTCCTTCATTTCTGTTGATGTCAAAGACGATATTTTAATACTAAATGCAACAGGAGACACTGTTCAATGCTATCTATAAGGACGGGAAGGGCAAATCTGCAGCCAAGCACACAAGAACAGCTGTACTATTCCAGTGTCTCTGTTTAGAAATACAAGCTAAACAGATAATTGTAATGATACACAAATTCAACAAAAACAACATCAAGAAAAAAGGAAGTGCAAAACTGACCTTAAAAGAACTGTAAAAACATAACAACAGAAAAGTCATGCTTATTCCTTTATACTTTTCTTTTTACCCTGCCTGGAGCTCTGATTCTTCTTTATCCTGATAGATATTATCAAGCTGACAGTGTCGCTAGACAGTAATTGTAGAAGCTAGAAGTTCTTTCTCAGTCTCTTTACTTCTTTTTTCTTTTCCTAGTCCATTAAAAAACTAGAGTATATATGTAAAAGATGAATAATAACATATGTATATAAAAGTCAATGTAAGTAACTGCTGTGCTGGATCAGGGCCAGTGTGTACATTCATTTGCTGGATCAAAACCTAGCCTTGCTTTTAATAGCACGAAAGATGACAATTCCATAAGCTCTTTGGTAAAGACATAAGTGTACAGTCTTTGGAGAATTTATTTTCTGAAAGGAATGTGTAAAGAAAAAGAGAATATTTTCTTCTCTTAGCTCCTGGTTAAGTATTGCCATAAAAATATGCAAAACAAGTGTTTTCATTTGCAAAATGAGAGGTTTTATGGACTTGTAGAGCACTTTGAAACTGCCCAGTTTACTCATAAAACAGTTGCAATACATCTTTAATATATTCAACATTACTGATTTCCACAGGATATTTTTTGTCAAAAAGATTGAGTTATACTTGAATACCAATAGTAGAATTCTCCAGGGTCATGGAGATAAATTGTGCACTGGAAGTAGAAGAATAAATATTTGTGTCATTTTGTTGGTAACTAGAGGAAAACCAGCATCTTCAGATAGTCAGCCAGCATTTATTTTAGGCAGATTCAACTTCTGAATAAATCGAATCTGTCTTAGGTTCTCTTGAGGTTTTTTTTCAGGTTTTTTAATTATTTTAAATAATAACAGTGTAGTTACAACTTTGAGATAATCTGACCTGGTTCATATCCAAATTCAAGTTTTAATAGCTTTTTTTTTTAGCTGAAAATTAACATTGAAACTAGTAATTTTTTTCCTTTAGGTTTAGCAGTTCCAAATAGTGATATGTATTATAACAAAAGTACACTTGTTAACAATTCCTCTCCAAATCAGAACCAGCCAGCTAGGCATTGAGCTACTAGAGACCATGATGCTTATTTTAAATACATTTAAATCTTGACTATAAAAGGATGCAGGGCCTTATTTTACAATGGTTGATTTTGCTTGAGGTTTAGCAGATAGTTTTATGATTCATGTTTCATTCTGTGGTATAAAAAAAAGAGCCAAATATGATGACAGCAGCCCCAGACTGTAAACAAAATAATGGTTACTGGTTACAAAAGGAGTCTAACCCTGTGGGTCAGGTAAAAACAGCTTTAGAGATTAAAGAGAACAGAAAAAAACATGCACAACATAGAATTAGAAACAAATCACAAATTTAAGAAAATTATAGGTACGAGAACTATGAAATGTATAACAAATAATAAAAATAGACCCATGTTGACTTCAGATCATTAGCAACATATGCCTAGGATAATACTCAGGAGCTTGTTGACTCGTAAACTCATTTCAATTCTCATTCTCTTCCATTTATGAAAGAAAATTAACTATGTCAATCTTAGGTCCTGGAGGAACATCAGAAGGATGAACATAACACTCAAGTTGAGATAAAGATGCATAGAGTGGTACAGGGACTTTAAGTGTGTAATGGGGATTTTCTGTAATAATTAGACAATTCAGACTTCGATCATCCAATTGATAGTCTTGTAAATAGACTAGTAGTAGTAACTTTGTTTGTATTTTGATTACCCTGTTAAAACATGAGTCACACCAAAAATCAGTTCATGACAACATATAGGGGGTTATCTTTTTGCTTATAATAATATTTTTAGTGTAATATTTGTCATGCTAAGATTTTCCACTTGTTCTTTTTGTGTAGCTTTTACTAAAGACCTTCCATTTCGCAACTGGAAAAACAATACTGATTTATCTTATACTAATAGCTATAATACAGTTTTGGTGAGAAATGAAGCTTTATGTGTTAAATGTATCAAATACATAATGGGTCAGGACCTTGCCCCTCATCTGCTTCCCCTTACATAAGTCTTTTCTACAAAATATACCTGCATCGAGGATATCACATATAGGATATATGCAATGAGCATTTTGAATGAGTTTTGTTTAATCCATCCACTGCATTCCTGGCATGCAGTTCCAAAACATTCTCTCTTGTGTCAAATGCTAGTGGGAATGCCGTAACTTTCGCTCTTCACAGAAAAATCCAGCCTGAATGCAAGAAATTATTCATTCTTCTAAGGTTTTGGTTTTAGACATACAGTTCCTCATAAAAATTGTTATCATGGAAATAGAGAAGGATTCCTTTAGTGTACTTGCATGGATATTTACATACAGACTTTCACATATTTGTATGCATTTCAAAACTGCAAAAAAAATGATTCTGCTATGCTTTCAATTGCCTGTGGAACTGTCATATGGCATCAACAAGCTTAATATTGACTTATTTGGTTTATTGGCTTATTATTGCAGCATTTCTTTTTCTAAAAAGATCTAGTTCCTTTCAGATTCTTCTACATTGCATTTCAAAAATAGCCTGATGTGGTGAAACAACTCAGCAGAAACCATTGTTAGAAATAAAACTGAACGTACGCAGTATGTATCACTATTATACATATATATATATATATATAAGAATTTTCATATAATTCTCACACTGTTTTACTGGCAAGAAATCATTGCTTATGACAGAATTGATATGTCATGTGAAGAATGAACAGACGTATATGATCTGACATCTACAACATTACAATGAAAAAGTCAATGACTTCCTTTTAAACTCATTTTGAATACTATTAATCTCACAAAGAAATTATATTCTTACAAATGTAGATTTCAGTTCTATACCTCTAATTTATCTGCAAGCCTGTGATGGTTTAACCCCAGCCAGCAACTAAGCACCACAGAGCCACTTGCTCACTCCCCTGTGGTGGAATGGGGGAGAGAATCAGGCAAGGTTAGGGTAAGGGTAAGGGTAAAAGTGAGAAAGCTTGTGGATTGAGATAAAAGACAGTTTAATCGGTAAAGCAAAAGCCAAGCGTGCAAGCAAAGCAAAACAAGGAATTCGTTCACTACTTCCCATCGGCGGGCAGGTGTTCAACCATCTCCAGCAAAGCATGGCTCCATCATGCGTACAGGTTACTCTGGAAGACAAACATCATCGCTCCAAAAGTCCCCCCTGCCCTCTTCTTCCCACAGCTTTATATGCTGAGCATGATGTCATATGGTATAGGACAACCTTCTGGTCAGTTGAGGTCAGCGGTCCTGGCTGTGTCTCCTCCCAACTTCTTGTGCATCCCCAGCCTACTCACTGGTGGGGTGGTGCGAGAAGCCAAAAATGTATTGACTCTGTGTAAGTATTGCTCAGCAATATCTAAAACATCTCTACATTATCAACACAGTTTACAGCATAAATCCAAAACATAGCCCCATACTAGTTACTATGAGGAAAATTCACTCTACTTCAGCCAAATCCAGCACAAAGACTTATGGTATCAGCTAATTTTCTCATGTACGTCGATCACAAATCCTTGTAAGGAAAACATAGGCTCAAGTTTCAATGTTTGTTTTGTTTGTTTGTTTTGGGTTCTTTTTTCTTTTTTTCCTTCTGTCATCACTAATATTCTTACTAGTATTGTAATTTATTTCCTGCTAGTTTTTCTCTTTGTGTATTTCAGACACTCCATTAACTTGTTCCTTTGAAGCTTTCCTTATGCCAAACTGTTAGCTGTCTTAAGCCTCATTTTCATACAAAAATAATATCAATATAATTACATGGATATGGTTAACACACTGCAGTTGCTTCAAATTGGCACAGCTGTTCTGCTATACATATAAGCCAGTAGAGAACTTTCTTTAGGCGCTGCTATGTGACAAATTCTATAAATTATTTCATATTAGTGGTTTTACTGGAAAATGATCAGTTTCTGTAAAAAATTGTACCCTTATCCAAGGTAATTACACCAGGATGAAATCTAAGCATAGATAGCT
Organism: Nyctibius grandis; assembly: GCF_013368605.1. Taxonomy (NCBI): domain Eukaryota; kingdom Metazoa; phylum Chordata; class Aves; order Nyctibiiformes; family Nyctibiidae; genus Nyctibius; species Nyctibius grandis. Next base: position 14,314,659 of record NC_090659.1, on the reverse strand, counting down.
ATATTATTTGGCTCCGGTCCTGCAATAAACAAAGGATCAAGCTCTAAATTTGATTACACAGAGGACTATATCCATAAAAATGAAATTATTAGCATCATGGGCAAAAGATTTCTTATCAAAGGGAGTGAATGGGCCCAGCCTTCTGCCATTATGAAATGTAGCCTTTACATAACAACGTATAGAGAGGTCTCATTTTATACCTCTGCAGTACTAAATGACAGTGTTTAGCATCTTATTACAGTGAAGATGAACATGATGATTGATACATCTTCATAGAGAAAAGATCATGCTGGAATCACACTTCACACTGAGTAATGAGTTCCCCTTTGACTATGAGGCAGGATTTCCTTATGTGTTATATGGGAGACTTGGAGGCTTAAACCATGATTCCACTGAGATCAACCACAGAAGCCTCTTCACCTCCCATGAGGCCAAGATTCTGCCCAGTGTTTCTGTTTAATAACATTGCAGAAGAACTTCATAACCAACTGGCACTTGTTTTTAGATACATCTCTATACAATAAAGAGACATTTTTGCTGTACAATGTTTCAAAATGGGAACATATTTTCTTTTAAAAAATGTTTCATTCCTGTAATGTTAAGACTTCAGTACAGATTCTGATTGTGTTTATTTTTCACATTTATTACGAGATTTATTTATAATGCTAATTAATTGTTTCATTCATTTCAGAAAAATAAATAGTTTATAACAGAGAACCTCTAAAGCAACTAGAGTGCTCTCAAGAATTACTCTTTGGATATATTTCCATAAGTACTAACAATTATTTTGTGTTCTGTTGTGGATCCTAGTTACATTATGGTTTGCAGAGCATTTAAAAATGAATGAATATAAAAAATACCAGAAATTAAGTTTTAAAGAATATCAGTTGACATTCTGAAGTATATTAAAGCATTACATTATATCCCACTGCTATGCTTTACTAGAGAGAACAGATAAATGTTACTAAAAATATTCACATAACGTAGTTGTTAGCAGGAACTTAGTAATAAAGAAATATTTGTCTTAATGAATTTAATGAAGACATAATAGTCATGAACATAATTCATGAGAGGTAAAGAACAATTAAATGTTTTTATTTTCTCACACCTTTCAAAGATTTGAAACTTCTACTTATTCGTTAGTACCGTTAAGAACAGAGTAAACTAAAGTAAACCTCAATATATTAAGTTTGGAATTAGTTTAAACTTTAAATTAAAAGCCTAAACCATTAAAATTCAAATAACAACCCAGTTAGACTGTGAGTTCACAAATCCCAGAGGCACAGGACAGAGGAATTTTGGCCCTGTGTCTTTTAGTGAAAAATCTTCTTCAATAAAACAGTGATTTCCTTATAGAAGGCCTGCTTCTCCAGAAAATCAGCAGAGATTCTTGATAGGAGTTGGATTAGACTTACTAAGGGTTTGTAAAAGTGATCCCTGAGCAATCTGAAGGCAGAGTTTTAACCTTCTTAGTTTAGGCAAGAAAATTAACTACCCATCAAATTTTACAGTGTTTGTGTTTTAGCTTGTTCTACTCCCCTAAAGCATGGTATTAAAAGAAAAAAATAAAACTCCAGCTTCTCTCTTACATATGTGAAATTTGTTTTCCTGTATTTTTGTGGTAACATAAAGAGCAGCAAACACTCATCAGTTTCTTTTATCCTATCATCAGCAAGCAGTGCAATGATTTTAAGAAGAATGGTCAGAGATATAGTTAATACAGGTGTGACTCAAGTCAGTCCACCCATTGCATCGCAGACATGCTATTAATGTTGTGCACCTCATAATAAGGAAAGCATACACTTGAAATGACAAACTTATCTGCAAAATTTTATATCTTATGGGAGCTGGTTCTGTTCCTTAACACAGTAGCAATGATTTTGAATTGAGATACACATAATCTGTTTTGCCATTCTGCCTTGCAGTGACACACGTAGTAAATATCGCACAATGTTTGGATATTCCAAAAGAAATATAGGCTAAGGGTTGGTGTAACCTCCTATTTTTAGCCCATTGATAAAAGACTTTTCTTCAGATTCAACTTTTATCATGGATTGTTTATTGTTCACACATGTAAAACTCTTCAAGGCCGATTGAAATGCAAACTAGTCTGTAAGGGCTCATAATTCATATTACGTATTGGTGTTTTCAAACTTTGTATAGTTTGCAGTAAAATCCAAGATCCAAGGGTTCATCTATCACCTGTTTAATCGTCTGTAAGAAACATTCATGCAGAAACAGGAGGAAAGTGAAGGGAGGGAATGTATTATTAGCATAAATTACAATCAGGCTATTCTTCTGTTATCTTTATCTAATACAGTGCCATCCGTTCCTGTCCATAGGTCCATTTAAGGAACAAATTGGGAAAAGATAAATCCTTGAATGTTGGAAATATAATTTTCCCCACATACACACTCGTAAAGTTTGTATATTTGGTACTTTCTAACAAATATAAATTTTATGAGTGTTCTGTTTTACTTGCAGTATTTCTTTTCCCTTAAGAATATGTATAAGGCGGATGCTTTAACTAAAATAATAGCAAGTTCAAATACATTGCTGATATAAACAAAGTTGTCAATGGTTACTGCAGTAATTGCTGTGGAATATTCAAGATGATGAAAATGAATAAACGATCATAATAAGCACTGATTTGCCATGCTTAAAATGTCGACTAGCTTGCTAGGAATAATAGTTTGCAATACTTGTGTGTTTTAGTTTTCCCCAGGGGACTAACAGAAAGAAATTTCTGCACAGAGCCTCAAGCACTCAGAGATACATAAGGAACTCCAGAGAATTTTCAATTAGTTTTCATCATAGCTGTGTCTCTGGAGCACTATACACAAACATAAAACACCGGAAATAACCCATGCCACTTTGCATTCCTCTGTTCTTTTGTGATAAGAACATGATGTGTCTGGTAGCATAGGAAGCTTGGAGGTCAGTAAAAACAAACAACAAAAAAACCACTCAAACACCGCAATTTATTAAAAAAGAAGAGAAAACAACTCAAAAAATTACTTCTTAAATAATTATTAATTTCAAGAAACTTATGTCCAATTATCGTTATATAAGTGTATTCTTAGAATGAAATAGAAAGTGATGGAACTGAGAATGGACGTATATCAATCCTGTTGAACCACTAGAACTTTCACTTTTGAAGTTTAACGCTCTAGGTTTTCTGAGAGAAAGAGTAGTCCTCAAGATAGCAATCATAAGTAATGCTGCAGTAATTAAACTGACACTGAAGGTTTCCTGTAATGTTATCCTCAAATCATGTCATGGAAATTTAGATAATAATTGCCATTATTTAAATACAAATTAAGCATGCAGACTTTCAGTTACTGTTGGAAATTCCATCTTAAACTATAGTTTATATCTTTTATGTGTGATATAAACCAGAAGTCTATAAAACCAGAAGTGATATAAAACAAGAAGTCTATTTAGAAAGATTGTCTATCCATCATTAGAACAATTGATTTTTAGATATTCTAGCAGGTCATTTCCCACTGCTGGGGAAAAATGAAATCCTTAGGACCAAGTCTTTTTCATAATTTCTTTTCACTGCCTACACTTTATTTTATACATGAACACTACTTATTTGAAACAACAAAAGAAGTCTGTCTGCTAATCCACTTTTCCTTAGACTAGCTACAACATATAAAACTTTCCAAGAAAACCTGTCATTAAAAATATATATTGATAGTAAATAAGATTTAAACTAGTTGCATATGGTAGGATGTTTGTTATGTTTGTTGAAGTTTATTACTGAGAATGTAAATAAAGATTTCAATCTTCCATATTTTTAGGCATACTTAAGACAGTTTTCCTTAACTGCCTTAATGTGAACCCGCTAAGATCTTTCCCTTCAGAAACGGGCTCTTTCACTTTTGAAAATATATTTCAAAAAATGTGAGTGGGAACCTCTGATATAACCAGGAGTGACATAAAGAAAAGAACATTTAATTCTGAATATTACAGTTCTTTGGTAGGGATGTAACAGTAGAATATGGCAGCAGCACTATAACAAAAAGACTGAAAATATTCCTAGAAGGAAAGGAATCAAGTGAACATTTGCTCTTCCCTTCCCTGACTCCTCTTTGGAAGTATAGATGTAAAATTTCATTTTTTTCATCCTTTGGAGAAGACGAACTGCCTAGCTACTCGCTTTTGGCACTTTGGTGTTTGGTCTTACACATAAAAAAAATTTGTAACTCAACATCTTCAGAATCTTTATCTCCCACCATACACCCAAAGATGAGTCGTTTACTGGGTTTATTTTTTCTTTACTGGTACTAGCAGGGAAGAGTTCTTCTCTTGAAAAAGGACATAATAGGCCATGAGGCCATTTTTAATATGAAACAAAACTTATCAAAATGAAATAGAGTTGGCTGGAATACCTGTTTTTTAAACTAGATTTTGCAGAACATTTATCTTTGCTACCTTTATTCTGGGTGTATTTCTGGAAAACATTAATTCTATACAGCTGATATATTCTAAAGATTAATAATCTACACAACTTCCCAGACGTTCTGGACACCTTTTGCTGTGGATGCTGGGAGCAAAGTTTTGCCAAGGTCTAAGGTCTAAATTTCACTGTCTTTCCTGTATATGACACCCTGTAATCACCCTGTAATCAGCTTACAGATCCATGGCCATTGACTTCTAACAGGATGTTTTTGTAGCTTGCTGTTGACTAGCTATTTATTGAACATGTACAGGGTACGTACACCTGTTCCGGGTTAAGTACAGTTGGCCCATAACCCATCGTCATAGTCGGTAAATGTGACAGCATCATGATATTTGTAATTATCACGAGTTCCCAACTCGTCCCGTTTATTAAGTTAGAACATATGTATAATGAAAGTGCAACAGTGAGGCATGCAATAAATACATAAATAATAGTGCAAGATAACTTACATTAAAACACGCGCCTTTCCTGCAAACATGTGGACAATGTCCACCGAGGTGAACAGAGCCCTGTTTGACAGTTGCCGCGCGACCTTGTCTTGTTGGGATCTCGAAAGCCCAAGGTTTTCAAGTAATTCATAATAGCCTTCGTGCCGTTTCCCCCTTGTTCCCAGTGGGAAACCCACGTACTTTACTTAATTTTGCTAACATTAGTCAACTCCTGTATCTGCTCGGTTAAATGTTTGTACTTATAAACTTTTTCTGCCGGGGCATCTTTTAGAGATGTTGGTTTACTTTCATACCGAATTGTGACATCAACTACGTACGCCTCTTTCTCTTTGACAAATACTATATGAGGTTTAAATAATTCTCCTTTTTCATCCCTTATTAAGGGTTCTTGAAAGGTTAGCCAATCTTTCTTTTTCGCTTCGCCAATTAACAGATCACATATTTGGTTATGCCTTTTTCTTCTCACTTCTTGTACCGCCAGGCAGTAGCCCATTATATGGGCACTAGATTCATTTTCCGTCTGACAGTGTCGGCAGGATTTTATCTGAGAATCTTGCCTGCCTCTTGCAAGAAACTCTCTCGTAGGATATACATTAGCCCTTAGTTGTAGTGCCATGGACAGCTTTCTGTGAGGAATGCCCCTGTAATTCTCTATCCAGCTATTACTGATTTTATCCCTTTCAAAGTTGGATATACCGCGGCCCTGGGATTGTAGTTTGATCCAATTACTGAACTCTTGCTTGCGCCAATTACAAGGTCTCAGATATATTGTCTTTGGTGTAGGTAGCTCCCATTCCGACAGATCTCCTTCCATGCCAATGTCATCCTGCAGCACCACACTTGTCCTGGGGTCCCAAATAGATTTTCTCCTTATCTCCGTCAGCTGTTCCCATAGTCGTTTGAAGTCTTTCTCGATGTTTTCATCCTTCACAATGGTTCTGATTGTTTCATCCAAAGATTGAGCTAGTCTGTGCAATCTTCGTGCCTGTATACTGGGGATTAGTCCTGCCATTTTCCTTAGCCCCAGGCCTCCATCTCTCGTGCTGGAATATATGATGGCATCACAGGTGCTCAAGGGTAGGTGTAGTCATTCCTTGACTGCCGATCTTATGGCTTTAGCAAGCATTAACACACATTTGTCCTGAACAACTTATCACAAGTTTGTATTTACTTGTTCTTTCTGCTCCCTGAAAAGTAATATATGCCATAACCCAGAGGGAGGAATCCTGCTTGTGAAAGATTATTCCATATTTGTTCATACTGCAGTTCTGAAGCATCCTGGCAGTTACAGAGAGTTCTTTGAATTACTCAATTGGGCAACACTTATATTTAATAAAATATTGTCAGCTTTTCTTAACAACGAGAAGAGCAGAATGAATAATTTTGGACTGGGCTGAGCTGAACAGGAAAACGTGCATTCAACATTTCTATAATAGAGCAAAGTTTGGTTGGCAGTGATTCATGGGGTCACGTTATCACTCACAGTATCATCTCAACAATTTAATATCTAAGTACTTACATGCCTTCCTCTGAGTAGATGAATAGGGCTCTAAAAATAGAAATACCTATAACAGTTAGTCAGTGACACTGTAAGTGCATATGCAATTAAAACAGTTTTCCTAACCATATTTACCCTGATCTCATTTTTTCTTTTACATTTCTGCATCTGCTCATCTTGTAACTGCAAAGCACTCCCTGTGACTGCTGCCTGCTAGTCTGCTTTCGAATATCTAAGCTGCAGTATTTGCCCATGATTATCTCTTCTTGATTTCTCAATTAGTCATGTTCTCTTGACAGCTTAATGCCTTGCTTTACCTACATCCTCAAAAAAATGTGTATGCCTCTGGTATTCCAAAGTATGTAACACTGGGATTTGCTCAAGAAAGTATTTTCAGCCGCCTTAGGTATTAGTGATTTCCATGAATGTAAAATGTGGAATCAGAATATATGAAAACCCGCACTTTCCTTTCAAACCTCAAAATTACATTTGTTTGGGACAAATGGTTGCCCTACGATCCAGGAGGAAAATCCACCTGTCCACAACCCAGCCTTTACTACCATCACACTCAAGGTCCCTCAGACACAAGCTAAATGGATGCCACTGGTTGTTGCAGTCATTGTTTAAGGCTCTTTTTAAATGGTATAGGGGACCAACCATAAAGGGTTTGATTTTTATACCCCCATTATATTTCACACAATAAGAACGTGTCACCTTTGTAATATGTGACTGGGAGCAAGGTGAGTTTTCTGGCCTGCTCTCATGCTCAGTAATGTATGATCAACCTTTGGTGTTGGTATTGTTTGATTTCTAAAGCAAGATGCTGGATGACCTGTGTGTAACCTGTTCTGGTATAACCAGTGCTGAGTTCTTACGTAGATCAACCGTACTCTCCCAAGTGCTTTTTCAAGCAGCTTGCTGAGTCAAGAAGAGAAGTTATGAAGCTCAGAGTGGCAAAGAGTTTGGATAACAACCTTTTAATAACCTGGAAAGATTCAGATCAGATAGGTCCAGTTCCAACAAAATACAGCTCTTAGCTTTCCACTGAAGTAAATAGTGAACAGCTGTTGAAACAGAGTTGAAAACAGAGTTGAAATAGCTGTTGAAGACAGGCCTATGCAGGTTGTATTTCTCCTGTTTCCTATGGCTTAATGTTCAAGATTAATTATGGACCTGATACGAAGAGTGAAATCTCCATTGTCCCAAATTAGTTGTTAATAATTAATCAATCCCAGTGATATTTTTTATTTTATTGGTAGACTTGGTTAAACAACAAAATAACAAAAAATTGCCATTCCTTTGATTAGATTTTTTTTTTTTTGGTAATCAAAATGTGGCATCTGTCCTCACTTGGAACTCTTCCTTTTTGTGTCATGAAATTCACCTGCTCCTCTTGAAATTGTTATTTTAAAATCATATTTGAAACCAGTCTGAAGAAATAATGATTTAAAAATATTAGCAACGGGCTTTTCTGTGAAAAGGTAATAAGGTCATCGACCATTTTTTTTGTACCAGCTACATTCTCAAGACTAAGCAAGCTTATGTTCATATTATGATGATATTATATATTATATAATGATGATTCATAAAACAAAGGCACCTACTTCTGTGGGTCTTTTTCTACATGCTATATAAGCTTAATGTTACAAGCAGTGTTATTCCAGATGCAAAAATCTTTTTCTTATAAAGGAACTAAATTTAGACATAAATTACTGTATATGGAAAGAAGAAAATATTTGGTGTTTTTTACTTCAATGTTACAGTGCATTGATAAGCTGGAGTCATATATTAAAAAGTTAAGGCTTTGAAAATGCTTAACATTCATTACCACCCATCTAAACTGTATGCTGATGAATTTTATGGGTTATATACCAATAGAATATATTTTTTAGGAAGTGCACTCAAAGGGAAGTTGATCATGGCTTCAAAACTTTAAAACTCAAGGTGAGGTAAGTTTCTTTAATTTATATCCTTCTTAGGTGCAGGAACAAAGAAAAGTGACTAACAAGATGTGTTGGTGCTATAAATACAGGATTTTAGCACACTTCCTCACAGAAGTACCACATTCTTCACATTTTTTCAACCTTTTAACTTCCCTCAGCTGCAATCAATGTGGTGTATAGCTTAGAGTAGAACCAGCTAGTCACCTGGTGTTCTAAAATCAGTCATTCAGGTTAAGTTAGGTTAGGTTTTCACCTGTAAGCATACCTCACAGATATCTGTTCATATTGTCTTAATAGTGTTTCTGTGAATTTTTTTCTATGTTTTCTTTCTTCAGCTGCATTAGACATAAATTCTTTGGTTACAGCTGCCTAAATTACCAAGATATGTTTTTTCCATGTATACTTCTCATTTTTTAAATCCTTTTGCTTATTAGATATCCTTCTCCTAGCTACTGTCCCTTGTGTCTCTGATCAGTGCAGTTAAGTTGATAACCTTCTGGTTTGGAACTTGTCTATATTATTTTGTTCATCTTTTTCATATTTTTTTAATGATTCATGAAATGGGATAGAAAGCAGCATTTAAAAAAAAAAAAAAGAAATAGGTTATCTAAGTGAGACTTCTAAGGAAACACTTGTATATCTGTGAGCATTTGGGGCTCTTTTTGAAGCCCTACCTGGACCACTGACATTGTCACATAGTAGGGCCAGTGCAATGACAGTGTTAGTGGTCTCTTTCTGAAAGCTTCTGGGACATTGAATTTCTCCTCTACCTTGCCAAACATTGCTATGTATTTCTTATTCATCGTTGTTCAAAAAGGAAAGGACTGTTTTTCTGTTAGATACACTCCTTTTATTCCATACAGGAAAGCCTCTCCCAGGGAGACTTTAACAGAAAAAAAAAATTAACAGAGAATTTACTTATTTAGTAAGCCAGACTAAAACATTACAGACTAAAACCTACTTAGCCTGGATAGCAAACTAAAATTAGCCTGATCATTATTTAACATTGAGCATCCTTTTCTACCTCTCTTTCTCCCTTCAAAAATGCACTGCAAACTGGCTATACAGCTTGAGAGGACATTGAAGTAAACATAAAATGAATAACATTTGATGTTAATAAAACCTATCTTGTCTTCAGGGCAAAGATAACAAGATAGAATACCATGGTTTGTTCAAAATCTTGCTTTTGTATGAAGACTGGCATATGCCAGTAGTTTTCAAACTTGATTATAGAATGTATTTGATGGGAGGGAAAAAAAAAACACAAACCAAAACAGAAGACCTCACAAAGCTGAAAAAAACAATAGCAAAATGACTGAGTCAGATGTCTGCTTTATGTTCAGTACTGAAAGCAATCATAAACATGATTTCCATATACTGGTTGTTCACTTTTAAATGAATTGTTTCAGGCAAATCTATCTTTAAAGAAGATGTATCCTTGTTAGTGGACACCTATCTTCTGCTGACGTGGAACACATTTCTATACATTGCACTGTGGAAGCCAAGTCAGTGGGTAATCATTTTTACCACACACAGCCTAGAAATACCCTTATGTTAAAAAAAACCCCAAAGTATCTTTTTTTTGTATTTTTAAGTATGCATGGAAATTAAACTGTAAAAATATGTAGGCGAATGAAGAACTATCAGTGAGAAATATTCCTAAATAGGGTCTAAAATATTTAACTGTCAGAGGTAATAATTTATAAAGTAGGACTGTAGACATTTTCCTGATAGATCTGAGGGGCATGTTAATGGAGCACAATGAAGACAGATAGCTCCATTCTCATACCATCGAACAGACAGCCGCCTCATGAAATGCATCTCTGCCAGTGCCCATCAATCTCGCCATGATGGCTGCTTAGATTAGACACAGAAAAAGTACCCCTGTGAATCTTTAAAAGGCTATTTCTGTCTTTTGTGAAGTTGTTTAACTTTGTTTTCATTTTGTGGATTTGTCTGGGCTTTAATGCACACAGGAGCCTGCAGACCTACCCTTATAAAATCCCATGAAAACAGTTGTTAGAGAAACAGAAACTGAATCTTTTCTGGTTTACCCAATTAGGCTTGTCCTGCTTCACATTATGTACTATATTATTGTTTTTGAATCAGTTGTGTAAATCTATTAATAAAGAAGTATAATTTAACAATCTGATAAATTTTAGACATAAATATGCAAATTTAAACTTTATACACCACAACTAAATTGTTGAAAGGTTTAGGAATCTAATATTTCTGTGTTCATAAGTAAACATAAAGCCACTTTATTCCCTCAGATGTTACAGACTTCCTTAAAGAAGGAAGAATTGATACTAGAAGAGTCTATATGATTGATTGTTTAATTTGTATGCTGAAAGCAAAAACTATAAAAGTATTGCTGTCATTCTCTGTTCATTACAATGCTCGGTGGTAGCATAATACAAAATATGTCTGCCTGCATTTTCTTACAGTGATTTGTTTCAGTCTCACTAAACCTATAGTTGCATAAAGAGAAAATAAACTATATCAAAGTCCAAGCCATACCCTTAGGTTTGGAAGTAAGAACTAACACCCTCCATTATTAAAGACAGCATCATCAAGATACAGGATGTTGGAGAGATGTTGAGTTATCAAGCAATGCTTTAAGGTCAGGAAATAAATGTTGTCAAGATGAATTAATTTTAAGATGGCTGTGTTGCTCTCATTGCTACAAACAGCCATCATTTGGAAAAGTTTAAAACTCAGTGTCTTTATAAAAAACTACATTTTGTCAGTTGTTTTAAAACTACTTTACTTTTCAGTGTTTTCTCCTATTTTTTGTAGCAGTGGGAGTTCCTTGAATTGCTTGTGAAGACCTGAAAACAGTCATCTTACTTGTAAGGTGTAACAGGAAACTATGTTGAACTCAGCAGTGTTGTACAAAGTGCCGTTAAACGTGACGGGTTCTAAGTCAAAAAAATAAGTTGTTTCATGACATTCATACAAGAGAGGAGCCTCAGACTCTAGGAGTTATAAATCAGGTTCATAGATTTTAACAGCATTTGGCCAAAATGCTGGTTTGGTCTTATCTTTAAATATCTTTATCTTTAAATATGTGGGTCTATTTCTTCTAGTGTCTTTCAGCTGAGTCACTTCTAACTTCAGGCACATCTGCAAAAACAAGCAAAGCTTTTCCTGGACACATGTGTCCATGTTCTGGGCAAGGAGTGCCTAACCTACAGTTCCACCAACTTGGAAAAATACTGCTCACTAATAGAAAAGGTACTGTGAGCATTCCAGGTCAATTTTTTTTTCCTCAGTTGACAAAGGAATTTCTACTGAATAGAGTCACAGGAAAGTAAGTGAGCATGACTTCCTCCTGGTTAGGTTATCAAATAATCTATATCTACAGTATCAGTTTACACCCACAAACTCTAAAAAATAATGTAAGTTATTTTGCTTTTCTATGATAAAACTCTCTAATTTTCTTAAATAAGAAGATCAGCATCCTAGCTTATACTCTCCAAGAATGCTGGAGACAATGATCAGTGTCAAAATTTTGTTACTGCACATTTTGAAATTTAAGTGAAAATAAACATGTCTTGAGCTGGACTGTTTCATATTGAACTTACTATGGTCGTCTGAAAGTCAGCAAAATAGATAGTTTTTTTAATTTACACAGTGAGTTTAAGTACTTACAGAAAACTCTCTTTCTTTAAAAAACACTAAGATTAAGTTTATCTACATGTCAGAGAAAGAATACAAAACCATTTTCATTGCAGAAAACTTTGATGTTCAGTTGTCACGGCCTGCAACAAAGCTGCGTGTAGCATTTGATTTCTTTTGCTTTAAAAGGCCATCAGGAAGACATATCAGTAATTGATTATGGAGACAGGAAATATTGCCTGCCATCTGGGCAGAATTAACATATAAGGTAGACCTGGATTTGTGATGATTGATTCTGTGCCAAGTTCAGAGTCTGAATTTCAAAAGTACCATATAATAATGTTTGATTTAGTGGTGTCTACGTATAGCCCACACCCAGGGGTAAACAATAACAGTTTTTCTCTCACCCAATGTCCCTTCCCAGACTGAAGAAGGGAATTAGGAAAAGGAGGGAGACTCATGGGTTAAAATTAAACAGATTTAATAAAATAAAGAAACCAACATAAATGATAATACAAAACACACAAAATTGTACTTAGCTACAAAGTTGCAGCAAGTTGCTCCAGGTATAGCAATCATTGGGAATGAGAAAAGGGAAAAAGATAAAAGCAAGAAGAACAACACCTCTCCTCACCAAGCCCTCCCTTTTATAGCGAACATGGTGTTAATGATATAGAATACACCTGTGGGCCAGCCTGGGTCAGCTGCCCTGGATTCAACTGCTAAGGGCCTTGATCACCATGGCTGGCCACAAACTGAAACAAAATCCCAATGAAACCAGGACAAGCGGCCATTTTGGAACTTTTAAAACCCACTTTCATTCAGCCTCAGCAATTGCTTCCTATTTTTCCAAAGAGCTTTCTTTCCTTTATCTGTATTTTTGTTCTGATCTGATACTACATACTACAGAGTTCTAAGTGTGTATATTTGTAATGTCTTCCAAGTTAATGCAATGAGCCTTTTTTCCACTTTATTGTGTGAGATGTAGTGTATGATGACTTCCTCATCCTCCCCCATTTTGCTGTAGCTTAAATCTAACTGATGGTGGCTGTCATTTCAGTTTGAAATCCTAGCATATCCCTAGAGAAATGTGGTGAGATGACATCTGTGGTGGTGTCATAAGAAGAAGAGGTAATACAGAAATGATGAGTGGTCATGGAGAAAAAAAAAAAAAAAGATTAATGACATAACTTGCTAGCCAGAACAAGGTCTCCTCAGGGGAAATCAAAGAAATGAAGAGAGGAAAAAAGCAGCACCACAGGAATCTGAAAACATCACCAATGTCATTATTATATCATGAGCACCAAGAGAAACATTTCCTACAGAGACAGAAGTCTGGTCAGCTTTGCTGCGTGGTAGCCTATCTGTAACATTATCCAGTATCTCTTGTTCACAGTAAAACTAAAGCCAGAACAGCTGAGCTGCTATCATATTTTACTTGAACATTTTAACAACAATTGTAAGAAAAGACTGAATTCTAAAAATAGTAACAATTGAAAGGTAATTGAGTTTACTCAGCCTATACTGACAGAATCCATTTTCACCCTGTGTATTGCAAAAGTACTGCTGGGTAAGGTGATATACTTTTTAGCACAGAAGAATAAAGAATAATTATTTTATTTTATTTTCAAAATGCAACAAGACCCCTATTAGCATAATATTTAATCAAGTGTTTAACATTAAGCAAGTGAACAGAACCAGCAATCAAATGGATGCTGGAATATTTTATTTAGGGATGGATAACTCACATTTAGATAGTGAAACAGAGGGAAAGTGAATTAAGACAGTGGATCTGCATGATTTATGCTACAGAGGATGAATATTAGGTGATTTCATTGCTCTTCATAGAGAGTCCTTCAGGTAGCGTAGCAATTTTACTTTGTGCAAGCTTCTCAGGTTTCAGCATGTTTTCTGAATATCCATCTCAGCATGTTAATCCCTATGTTAAGAATTTTAAAGGTTAGTATATCTGCTTTGACAGGAATATTTAAGTCCCTCAGGTATTTACTGAACTAGTTTTTAATCTGAAATTGATATTTTGAAATATTTTTGGGAAAGTGTTTATCAAGATTTTTTTCATGCTAGAATCAAGCAAACACTGTTACCTACTTCATGAACAACTAATCTGAAACCTTAGAAGTTACTGCAGAAAAGAGCAATGGTCTTCTAGTCATCTTTCATTTTCTCTGCATTTATGTATATGTGTGAATTAATAGTCTACAGATATTTCCAGTAACTGAGATCTAATGTGTTTATTTGCCAAATGAATGATTCTTTCCCCTTTATGAACATAAGAACATTCTGATTTAAAGGACAGAACAAAGAGATTTCCTCAGTCCCTCCTGCTTGTTCCAGTAATACATATCAGGAGGGTGATATGGAAAGGTTCAGTACGAGCTAACAGAGGTCTCTAGTTGTGCATTACTTTGTGTTTTGAAAATATAAAATCCCAAAGTTTTAAAATCCTTACTTTTTTTGAAATTGAGAGCATTGTTTTCCCACTGGAATAAATAAGCACTTGCCCTGAAGAAAAAGAAGTCCTTGTAGGACAGGTAGAATGATATACTCCAAAACAAGGAAAGAATGAACCAAATGTATCATCAGTTTCCATTGGCTGAACAATGTAAGTTAAGGTCAACAAGAGTTTCTACTGCAACATTAGTAGTGAGAGATAGAACAAGGAAAGTGTAGGTCAGTTGCCAAATGGGATTGGTGTTTTAGTAACAGCAGACACATAAGGCTGCCTTTGCCTCAGTCTTCAACAACAAAGTCTTCTGGGCCTCTGTGCCTAGAGGCAAGGTTGAAGAAGGAGGAGAATAACTTGCAATGCATGAGGATCAAGTCAAGGACTACTTTTTCAAACTCAATCTGTAAAAGTCCATAGGACCAAACAGGCTGCACCACAGGGTGAGAAGACAAATGGCCAATGTCCTTGCCACTCTTATGACTTTTGAAAGGTCAGGGAAATTCGAGCTGACTGGAGATGAGCTGATGACCAGAGAAAGGCAGATCTTCACGCATTTTCAAAGGCGGCCGAAAGTGTGACCCAGTAAAGTGCAAACTGGTCAGCCTCACATCAGTCCCTGGGAAGATAACCGAGTGAGTCCCCTTGGGGAACATTTCTCAGCACACTTGGAGAAGGCAGAGCCCGGCAACAGTCAGCAGTGATCAACCTAGGCTAAGTCATTCCTGACCAACCTGATTGATTGCTTTCTAGGATATAATGACTGGACTAGTGGATGAGGGGAGAGGTAATGAATGTCATTTACCATGGTTTTTACAGGGCTTTTGACACTATCTCCTGAGATATTCTTGTATCAAGTTAAGAAATTACAGTCTCAATGGACAGAAAAACTAGATCGGTGAAAAAATGATTGGACAGTTAGTGGTTAGTGGGTCATACTCAACTGGAAGTCAGTAACAAGTGCAGTATTGAAGGGGTCTAATTTGGCACCTGTCTTGTTTAAGATCATTATCTGAAAGAGGTGACAGAGTGCATGTTTGCCAAATCTGCGTAAGTTGAAACAAGAGAGGTTCAGGCTGGACATAAGTAAAATACTTTTTCCCTATGAGGACAGGCAAACAGTGGAGTAGGTTGCTTAGTGGGGTTATGCAGTATCTGTCCTTGGAGGTTTTTATGACCCAACAGAGTAAAGCCCTGAGAAACCTGGTCTGATCCCAAAGCTGATCCTGCTTTGAGTAGGAGTTTGGACTGGAGACTTCTCAAGGTCCCTTCCAACCTGAATTATTCTATGATCCTGTGGTCATTTATAGATATTTAAATGATATCTGGAGAAGACACCACCCCATACCTGATTCTAAATCTGTCAACATTACTGAGACACCTCACTTTGATTTTAATGGACTTTAAAATACTATCCTAACCTGATAGCTGCAGTAGGTATTTTATTATTGAACTGGTCCAATAAAACTAAGTGGAGAAATCAGTGGATAAAGCACTAATTTCATTAGAAAATGGTCCAAACCAATATAACCCAGTACAAGGTTACAGCTTTCCTACTCAGCTAAGTTACCAGCATTATGCATTTTGAATCTCTGCTAGCCAGGCCTCGAGGAGCATGCTTCATATCAGTAATATTTCCCCTTTCCTCAAAAGGTTTTTATTTTGTGTGCTCTGCTGTTTTCTTTAGAGCAAAGAGGGCTTAGCTGAGTGAACTGATGATGCTATGAAGAGTTGGTACAAAGGCACTCGGCTGTCTTTTTTAAGAAGCTTTTCCAGCTTTCAATAACTCAGTTGGAATTCAGTCAATAAACACACTTCATACAAAATTGAGTTTTAGCCATATTATCTGAAATAATCTGTTGAGTTTCCTCACTCAGATAGTACCAATAATGTCTTTTACTGACTTACCTGTTACTTTTGCTGAGTGTAGACTTTGAGAATATTGGGCTTGCTCCTGAAGAGTAATGGGTTGACACAGCATATGGCTTGACTGGAATCTTTGACACTCTCTGCTGAGTCTGCATGAATGTCGGACTTACTGTGTGCTGAAAGGAATTTCATTTAATGAACAGACAAATATGTGCTTTTCACAGAATCACAGAATGTTAGGGATTGGAAGGGACCTCAAAAGATCATCTAGTCCAATCCCCCTGCCGGAGCGGGATTACCTAGATCATGTCACACGAACATGTCCAGGCGGGTTTTGAATGTCTCCAGAGAAGGAGACTCGACAACCTCTCTGGGCAGCCTGTTACAGTGTTCAGTTACCCTCACTGTAAAGAAGTTTTTCCTCATATTTATGTGGAACCTCCTGTGTTCCAGCTTACACCCATTGCCCCTTGTCCTGTTAATGGATGTCACTGAGAAGTTTAGCTGCGAGGATGCTGTGGGAGACTCTGTCAAGCGCTTTACTGAAATCAAGACAGACCACATCCACAGCTTTACCATCATCTGTCCACTGGGTTATGTCCTCATAAAAGGCTATCAAGTTGATTGAGCATGACTTCCCCTTGGTGAAGCCATGTTGACTGCCCCTAATGATCCCCCTATCCTTGATATGCCTAGAGACAGCACCAAGGACAAGTTGTTCCATTACCTTTCCATTACCTTACAGGGATGGAGGTGAGGCTGACCAGTCTATAGTTACCCGGGTCCTCCTTCTTGCCCTTTTTGAAGACTGGAGTGACATTCGCTTTCCTCCAGTCCTTAGGCACCTCTCCCGTTGCCCACGACTTAGCAAAGATGATGGAGAGTGGCCTAGCAATGGCTTCCGCCAGCTCCCTCAGCACCCATGGGTGCATCCCATCAGGGCCCATGGATTTATGGATGTCCAGATTGCTTAATTGGTCCCTGACCCAGCCCTCATCAACCAAGACAGATTCCTCCTCTATCCTGACTTCCTCTGGGGCCTCAGGGGTCCGGGCTCCTCAGGACAGCCTCCAGCAGTATAGACAGAGGCAAAGAAGGCATTCAGTAACTCCGCCTTATTTTTATCCTCTGTCTCCAGGGCCCCCACCTCATTCATCAGTGGGCCTACATTGCCTCTAGTGTTGGCTTTACCTGCAATGTATTTGAAGAAGCCCTTTCTGTTGTCCTTGACCTCTCTTGCAAGATTTAATTCCAAGGAGGCCTTAGCTTTCCTAGTTGCCTCCCTACATCCTCTGACAACAGACTTATATTCCTCCCAAGTGGCCAGCCCCTCCTTCCATGATCTGTACGCTCTCTTCTTCCACTTGAGTTTGCCCAGCAGTTCCCTGTTTAACCATGCAGGTCTCCTGATACCCTTCCTTGACTTCCTACCTGCTGGGATGCTCTGGTCTTGAGCTCGGAAGAAGCAGTCCTTGAATGCTAACCAACTATCTTGAGCCCCCTTACCTTCTAGTACCCTGTCCCATGGGATTTCCCCTAGTAATTGCTTGAAAAGGCCAAAGTTGGCCCTCCTGAAGTCCAGGGTTGTGATTCTGCTAGCTATTCTGTTCCTGCCACATGAGATCCTGAACTCCACCATCTCATGGTCACTACAACCAAGGCTGCCCTCTACCTTCACTGCTTCAACCAGACCCTACTTGTTAGTGAGAATAAGATCCAGCAGCGCTCCTCT
The DNA here is from genome assembly GCF_013368605.1 of Nyctibius grandis. NCBI lineage: Eukaryota > Metazoa > Chordata > Aves > Nyctibiiformes > Nyctibiidae > Nyctibius > Nyctibius grandis. Next base: position 14,296,615 of record NC_090659.1, on the reverse strand, counting down.
CCTACTTGGCTCATCCACCATTTGCATCAGGAAGTTATCATCAATGCACTGGAGGAACCTCCTGGACTGAGGATGGCTGGCTGAGTAGGCCTTCCAGCAAATATCAGGGTAGTTGAAGTCCCCCACAACAACCAGGGCCTGTAATTGCTAGACTGCTCTCAGCTGCCTGTAGAAGGCCTCATCACCCTCCTCATCCTGATCCGGTGGCCTGTAATAGACACCCACAACAGTATCACCCCTGCCAGCCTGCCCTTTAATTCGCACCCACAAACTCTCAACTCATTCCTGATCCGCCCCTGGACAGAACTCAATACATTCTAGCTGCTCACTCACATAAAGAGCAACTCCACCACCTCTCCTTAGTGGCCTGTCTTTCCTGAACAGGACATAGCCATCCATGACCACATTCTAGTCATGCGAGGTGTCCCACCAAGTCTCTGTAATTGCCACTAGATCATAGCCCCCCAACCGAACACGGATTTCTAACTCCTCTTGTTTATTCCCCATGCTGCGTGCATAGGTGTACAGGCATTTCAGGGAGCGAGCTGAGCACACCAATCTTACCCTAGGGGCATGGGAGGCCTCCTGGTCTACCTCAGCACTAGAGCATTGCCCCAGTGGTGCAAGCCTAGCTACAACCCCATCCCCCTTTGAATCTAGTTTAAAGCTCTCCGAATGAGCCCTGCTAATTCCTGTCCCAGAACCCTTTTGCCCCTATGAGATAAACCTCTCCCATGTATTACTGTCAGATCTAGTGTGTTATAAAAGCAGCCATTATCAAAGAACCCAAAGCCCTGCCTGTAGCACCAGTCTCACAGCCAGGCATCTATGGAGTGAATCCTACTATTCCATCCCATCTCATCAACAGAAAATGGAAGGAGGGAGGAGAAAACAACTTGCGCCCCAGACTCTTTCACCAACCGTCCTAAGGCCTTGAAGTCTTTCTTCATCCCCCTCAGACTACAGGATGCAGATTCCTCCCCACCTGTCTGGAAGATCAGTAGCAGGTAGTAGTCTGTGGCCTTCACTAGGTTGAGGAGTTTCCTGCTGATATTCCTGTTTCGGGCTCCAGGCCGGCTGCAGACCTCCCTGCGATGAGGGTCAGCTCTGCCTATTGGGCCCTCAGTTCCCTTTAGGAGCGAGTCTCCAACAACTAGAACTCTTTTCTTCCTTGTGGAAGACGTTGCTATACGCCTGACAGGTCTTTCTAACTGTGGTGAGACCTCTGATATAGGTTGCCTATCCACCACATCCCCATTGGACTGGCTGTATACCACCAGGGCCTCCTATCTGTTTCTCAGAGGCACCTGGGGAGGCAAGGTGAGCAAGGAGGGCGCTCGCCTTTTGCCACGGCCATAAAATTGCCTCCACTCACTCCTTTCATTTAGGTTTCTGTTTTCCACCTGAGAGGGGTAGAGTACAGGGGTCCCTCGATCCTGGGAGCTCTCTGGCAGGTGCTCCCATTTTTGTTGCAAAGAGGGCAGAGTCTGGCTCCACCAGTCTAGGGCAGAGCCTGGCTCCACCAGTCTATCTCCATTTCAGCCTCCCTAATGCTCCTAAGCATTTCTACTTTGGCTTGAAGTCTTTCAACCTGGCCTTGCAGCTGTGCCGCTTGGTTGAGCAGATCATGTAGCTGCTCACAGCGCACACAGCCCCCTGTCACCAGGGAGACGCTGTGGCATTCCCTGCAGCCTGTGACCTTCACAACTGCCTCCTTCCGTGGGAGCTCTGTCTGGGTTCCCACATCCATTTTGGTCTTCTTCTGCCAGGTGGAGACCATTGTTCTTTCACTGAGTTGGTAAATGCCTCCTGGTGACACCGCTTGGTTCACAGCTCCTTAACGCCTTCCTCGCACGCCCTGCTAGTGAAAACTCAGAGCATATGACTTAAATTAAAACCTAGTTCTATTTGATTATGTATTAATTGCATAAAACAGGCTTCTTCAAGCTATTCTTTGAAATATTTGGAATGCCTCATATGATATATTGTGTCTTACTATATCATTCCGTGGTTATAGCACTGGAAACTAATATTTTATTTTAATATACTTAAACTGAATACCTCCACAATTTTACTAACTAATAAAACCACCACTTTATGCTTTGCTGAATGCTCTACTCTAAAAATGTGTTAAAAAGATATATTTAATCTCTTTCTAGTATTTATCATGCAAAATTAACTTTAGGGTTCTTATTCTGTTGACTGTTAATTTGCACAATATAACTAGTTTAGTGCTCTAAATAAAACACTCACCTTTGTTTTTCTTTTCTTCATATCCTCTGTCTTCCTTAATAAATAAAAGAAAATCTGATGCAGTTAAAGAACAAGCAAAACTGTGCTCTGCTCAACATGGAAACCATGCTGGATGGTGTTTGTTCAGACTGAATCATCTTGTAGAGAACTTCCAAACTTCACAGTATATCAGGAAATTAAGGTTAGACTCAAAGTTAATACCTGGAAAACATAATGAACATGGAAGAAAATACCATCAAGTGAAAAAAAAAAGGTGATTTTATCATGTAAAGCAGACTTTACTCCACTGGATTTGGCTCTGAAGACATTAGTTGGAAAAGAAAATTCTTAATCACTTAAGTTGCTACAGTGACAAGTCCAACCCTTTGGCAATGACCAAGCATGAAGTACGTGGGAATGTGAACTGCAATGTGGTCAAATTGTCCTTACATTCATATACTGTCTCATAAACAATTATTTGAAACGGTAGTGATCATCTTACCTTGGTATGGTTATGAGGTATTTATCCGTAACCGTTTCTCAGTGGGATTACTTGGCTAAGATTTATTCACATAAGCTAAGGCTACAGGCCTAATCCTTTCATTTATACAGTAGCTTCCAAGACTGGCATATTAAGCAGTCACTTGTTATGCTCTGAAATTTTCAAAATTAGGTGAATGGGCTACAGTGACTCTTCCAGAAGGAAAGAGTCCATATTCCTTTCTTCTTTCCTCTCTTCCAGCAAAGAAGCAAAAAAGGAAAGGAATTTCTAATGGTTCTATAGAAATCAAAGTTGCAAAACTAACAGCAAAGTTAGACAGCAAAGTTGAAAATTTAACAGGGCTTTTTAAAAAAATATTTATATTTTTATTTTTAATTGAAGACAGGCATACAAAAGCTCTTTGCAACATTATATAGTCTGTGCAGTCAAAAAGGAAGAGGTCAGGGGGGATGTTCAGTGATATTCAAAGGCTTACAAGAATAGCACAGGCTCCTTAGTATCGGAGTTAATTGCAGATGTCCAGATTTCAAGGATTCAGTTAATACTAACGGGAACCATCTCTTAATACAAGTGAGATTAAATGGGTTTAACAGCTGTGTGTTATATTCTAGCACCATATTGCAAGCAACAGTTCTAAAAGAATCTTCTTAATGCAGTCGATAAAATATCTAGTGGTTTTTTATGTGCAGTTCATTTAAGATATTCTATTTATAAGTGACAAGAAAGTGAATACTTTCATACACATAACTGAATGACAGATTTTAGTTAGACTTTTGCAAGACCATGAGTGTGTGACAGAAGAGTAGAGATTCCTGATGCTCCAGGTGAAGTTTTAGAAAAGCAGAGCAACATCTTCCCCCCATTGAAATTTTTAACAAGAAGCAGAAAATTAAAGTGTAGTGGCATGACAGAAACCAAGCATCAATAAATTATGAGAATATGTGATTGCTTTCATTCCAAACATCTACAATAAAGTTTTTGGCTCTTCTACATCCAGAAGAAACTTATTTATTCAATATTTTTGTCATACTTATAAATACCAGACATGATTCAACAATCAATGTAGGATGTAGTCTGACTTTTCAGAAGCATCAGTGCAACAAGCCAACAAAAGGATGCATATCATGTTATCAGCTGCAGTGAAAAATGAAGTGTAAGCCAAGAAGTAATTGAAGTCAATGCAAGATGTGTTACATGCATGCTGCATGACTGGAGAGAAGGTGCTACCTCTACTTAGTGTTTTCTACTAAACAAAACACTTCTAATGCTAATGTGACTCTTCATATGGCAATATATCTGATAAAAGATGGCTGACTTTTTTGCTTTTCAAGTCTTGTAGGAAAGAACGAATCTCTGAGGATAAGAAGAAAGACAAAACCCACAGAAACTTGTTGATGTGAAATTGTATATCTGACAAACACTGTACTCTAGTTCAAAAGCTAAGGCATAGGTGTTTTGCTGCAAAATACTTGTGGGAAGGGGTTATGGCTAAATTATTTCTCCTGGAGGGCTACTGCAGCTGCCAGTCATTCTAGAAGTAATTATTAAGTGGCTTTTCAAAATCAAAGGAAATAAAAAGAATTAAAAAGCAAAGAATTTATTTTGTAAGCAATGGAACTAAGGAAGGCTGAACATTAAAACCATAAACATAAAGTGGAAAAGGAAAATACAGTGACACTGACAGAAACAAAGGTATGCCAACAATATCCTCTACATACCTGCAACTACAATGATCTATACTCCATAGTACCTGTAAGTCCCACTATCAAAAATCTAAAGCTCTCTCACCTTCCTTAAGTTTACGTTTATGATCTCTTACCTGTCCCAAGTTTTATCCCAAAATACTCAAACTTTCTCACCTAATCCTTCATATATGTGTATGCAAGGTGAACATGTATGTAGATGATCTGAAAAATAAATCTTTCAGGTTTCCATCATGCTTTAAAATGTAACTAACACTGGTCTCAGTTTAAGGTTTCTTTAAGTAGTTTCTATATACAGAGTTGTTGTGAGTGGCTAAAAATAAAGTCTGATCAATGCTGGCAAAACATTAAAGTACAACAGTAAAGAATTTCAGGCTTTCTTTCTACTCAAGTGTAGTCCCAAGACATCTTTTAGGCATTTATTTTGCAAAGAGTCCCGGTTTTAGATATATATGTAATTGTGAGGGCATGAGAACAATTGCTCATTAAACAAACTTGACAAGTTCCATACTGGTTTAAAATTCAGTTCAAATATTTTCATATCTTTTGAATATAAACAGCTAATGTAAATGAGGTAACAGTAACCAGCAAAAATCTGAGGATTTATATTTTCTGAGAAGTAATTCTTTAAATAATGCAGTTTTCTATTGGGAGACAAATGTTAAAAACCAAATTCAGCTTCCCTCTGGAAAAGAACCTTAAACCTAGACTTATAAGGTAAAGGCCTGACTTAGGTATCAGTGAAGGTAGGTTTTAATATTAAATTAAAACAAAACTAGGAATATTTTAGAGCAGTTAAAAATAGATCTAAAATTCAGATACATAAATTATTTTGGAGAGGCCTGAAATGTCTTCCTTGGTATTTCTTGGGTCACAACAACCCCATGCAAAGCTGTAAGATTGGGGAAGAGTGGCTGGAAAGCTGCCCAGAGGAAAAGGACCTGGGGCTGTTGGTTGACAGCTGGCTGAATATGAGCCAGCAGTGTGCCCAGGTGGCCAAGAAGTCCAACAGTATCCTGGCTAGCATCAGAAAGAGTGTGGCCAGGAGGACTACGGAAGTGATCGTCCCCCTGTACTCAGCACTGGTGAGGCCACACCTCGAATATTGTGTTCAGTTTTGGGCCCCTCACTACAAGAAAGACATTGAGGTGCTGGAGCGTGTCCAAAGAAGGGCAACAAAGCTGGTGAAGGGTCTAGAGAAAACAAGTCCTATGAGGAGCAGCTGAGGGAAGTGGGGTTGTTTAGCCTGGAGAAAAGGAGGCTTAGGGGAGACCTTATTGATGTCTACAAGTACCTGAAATGAGGTTGTAACGAGGTAGGTGTCAGTCTCATTTCCCCAGGAACAAGTGATAGGACAAGAAGAATCGGCCTCAAGTTGTGCCGAGGGGGGTTTAGATTGGATATTAGGAAAAATTTCTTCACCAAAGAGCTATCAAGCACTGGAACAGGCTGCCCAGGGTCGTGGTGGAGTCAGCATCCCTGGAGGTACTTAAAAGATGTGTAGATGTGGTGCTTAGGGACATGGTTCAGTGGTGGACTTGGCAGTGTTACGTTTATGGTTAGACTCGATGATCTTAAAGGTCTTTTCCAACCTAAATGATTCTATGATTTTATGATTTCATCTTTTCCCTGCCATGAAAATCTGTCTGAAATTATCTCCATATTTTTAAGGAAATGATGAGAAGAAGTAAAAATTTGTTTGTGTTTTATAATCAGTCAAAGTGGAGAAAGACGTTTAACAAATTATATAGGCCTAAGTGGATATAAGCCCTCTCATTAAGTTTTTGGCAGTAGGCAAGAAATGCTATGAAGACAGCATTTTCCTCGCAAAAATTCCTAGTTCTGTCTGTGCTGAAAAACAAACTTAAAATTTGACAAGTCTTGCATCAGTCTTATGTGATCTGAATTCATTTCCAGACTGCAGTAATTCTTGCCTGAGCCTGTTTAAGTATCACCTAAATAAATGACTATTAACAATAGAAAATCTATTTCACTTATGAGTTTGTATTATAATTGTTACAGAGATAAACTGAGATTAAGCTATACTATCGTGTATTGTGCTTTGTTTTGTGTTTGGTTTTTTTGCTGTTTTTTTTTTAATTAAAAAGTTTAAAAGCCCCAGTATCTTGACAAGAATGAGCAATGTTGGAAGAGGAAGACGAGTAAGCAAGTTCAGTGACAATAAAATCAGCTCTGCTACTTTATTGATAGGTATTATTATGTGCATTGCCTTTAGCAGCAACTTCAGTTTCAAATTGCCTCTTGTTAAGAAACAGTTAAAGCTATTATAAACCTCAGTCTATTTAGATTTGTTGTGCTTTAACCCCAGTAGGTAGCTGAGCCCCATCCAGCTGCTCACTCATGGGGTCCGGGAGAGAATTAGAAGAGTAGAAGTGAGAAAACTCGTGGGTTGAGATAAAAATGGTTCAATGGTAAAGCAAAAGCTGCACACACAAGCACAGCAAAACAAAGAATTCATTCACTAATTCCCTTTGGCAGGCAGGTGTTCAGCCATCTCCAGGAAAGCAGGGCACCATCACACGTAATGGTTACTTGGGATGACAAACGCCATAACCCTGAGTGTCCTCTCCTTCCTCGATCTTCCCCTAGTTTTTGTTGCTGAGCATGACATCATACGGTATGGGATATCCCTTTGGTCAGTTGGGGTCAGCTGTTCCAACTGTGTCCCCTCCCGAATTCTTGTGCACCTCCAGCCTACTTGCTGGTGGGGCAGTGTGAGAAACAGAGAGGCCTTGAGACTGTGTAAGCACTGTTCAGCAACAGCTAACACATCCCTGTGTTGTCAACACTGGTTTCAGCCCAAATACAGAACATCACCATACAAGCTACTATTCGCTCTATCTCAGCCAAAACCAGTACAAGTTTCCATAGTAAAAATATTATTTAAAATGTTATTTCTTTCTTTATATCCATGATTATAACCTTGATGTTATTGTTAAAATCACGAATAATAACACATATAAAGAATACACCTTGTACTAAGCTACTTAAAATCATAATTGTTTGCATACTGAGCCATATATTTGGGACAGCCAGAAATAGATGTATAATGCAAATCAACTTCTGGCTTTGTGGTTGGTGTCGTCGTGAGGGTTTTGGCTTTTATGACAACAGAACATTCTTTCATGACTTCAACCTGTCAGGGAGGGATGGAATCCACCTGTCCAGAAGAGGCAAGGTAATCTTTGGCAACAGGCAGGCTAACTTGGTGAAGCAGGCTTTAAACCGAAGGACTCGGATGATGGGGTCCAGAGTGGCAATGCTCATGCCGTCACATCCAATGGGGGAATAAGCCAGGCCAACCAGAACAGTGAGAAATGTTTCTTAGCTGTCTCCCAAGATGGGAACCAGAAGGCAAACAACCTGAAGGGTATGTATAGCTAATATTTTGTTACTTGTGTTGTGAATTCCACAAGGAAAGAAAAAAAAAATCTCTTCATCTGTGTGCACTCTAGGTGTAGTGTGCCTCACCTATGATTGAGATGATACTTAAATGCTACTGCAATAAAAGCCACACTATGCCCCAGGTACAAGCTGTAACTGAAGGCTTAGAAGAGTTCTGACATAAGCAACTGATAGTAAAATATGACGCACAATTGTTTAGGTACAGTGAAGATGTTTGTGTGCTCTCTTCATGTGTAAGCAAGAAAGATTGTTAGAAAATAGTGAAATAACCAACCAATTAACCAACTGGTCAACAACAGATATTGTGATTTTCAATGTGAAAACAAGCAAGTGGATCTCTACAACATATGGCTTCACATATACTGGCATGACTTCATTAATTCCACTTGATTCATTCATAAAAAGAGTGATCAGATTGGGATTGTATATGCTAAATGTGTTTTAATTCTGAAAAACATCAAAATCAAGTCTAGCTTGATCAACCGTTTGTGTTTCAGTTCCCCTTGCTTCTTGCCCTTAGTTTTTAACTTGCCCTTAGTTATGATAATTTATTTGAAATAACTCTACTATACTAACCGATATATTAAGACAATGTAGTCCATCCAGCTTTTGATTTAGAGGAACTGTACTTCTATAAATGTCATGTTTATAGATTATAAAGATTATATAGACTACTTGCCATTTTCTATAATATAGTAATTATTCATACTTTAGATCAATGTAGAAGTTAAATTTTAGCTCTGCTTACAACTTTCTTCAGCAGCTTCTGTACATACGCTTATATTCTGTTTCGCATAATATGCATATCCATACTGTGCTTAAAGAACATCTAAATTATTAATCATCATTTTTTAAAGTATGTAGAAAAGATTTATTTCTACTTATACAGACTATTTATATACAAAGTTTGCTGCTAATGTTTTACACATATGATTTATGAGTTCATCTTCAAATATAATGAAAGACTGCATAATTTAAGAAAATAAAAGGAAAACCACACATAATAAATTTTAAATATGGACCCCGAGGAAATTTTATTTTCTTGCATAACGCACTTGAGAAAACCCTCATTATTTTTAGCACAGTTTGATCCAATCTCTGATTAAAGACAGATTTTATTAGAAAGCTTTTCCTTTGTCTTGCTTTTCTCCTTAAGCTATAATAATGTTACAGAATAAAGCACAGACAAAAAATAAAGTGTGAATACTGTGACTATTCATTGCTACAGGTCACTACGTTGTCTGGAAATCACTCCTTAAGCTTGTGGTGTCATTCCCTGGCAGCATGACATATATAGGTCCTAGATTAAAAATAGATTCATTGTCATAGGTTTAGCTAAAGATTCAAACTCCATTTCATGTTATTGAATGTGCCTTTAAATTAGCCTGAGCATTTTTATACAGGCAAATTTGGTGACATTTCTACTTCCAAGATGGGGACTTTGAGTGTCAGCACCTTTTTCTTTTCCATCCCAGAAATTAATCTAAATAACTTTACTCCATACAGAAAGAGGCTTCATTTTAAAAGAGCACAATGAAATTAGAGAATCAAGAAGCACATATAAACAATTTCCAGCTAAGCAATCCAGCAATTATTTAGGTTAGTAAACTAATCCAGCACTAGTTTACAGCATTCAGAGTTCTTATATTCATTCAATCAAGATCATAAGACTCAGTTTATATCAGCAAGAATAAGAGGACCAACAGGACAACCTCTGGAAATTCTGTTTGAATTCTGCACTACAAAAAATCCAAACTCTTCTCACCTCTGTGGTTACAGATCATTAAAAGTTAATGTCCCACTGTAGTACTTTTCAGAAAGATAGTTCTATGCAGTTCTTCAAGGACATTTCATGGCAATCTAACTACCTATATGCCGTTTAATTTACAATGGCTTGCATTCTTTCGCTCAGAGCTGAGAGTAACTCTTGCATTTACAGAGTGTGAGCAAACATATTGCTCATAAAAATACCACTGTGGAGAATGTTGATATCTTCAGTAAGAAGCTTGCTTTTTAACACCTGATAGGGTGAAAACACGTGCATCACATATTATGTTACAGTATGGAGAAGAATGCTTGCAGTCTTTTCTTTCTGTTCTGTAAATTTTAGTGGGAGAGAACTGTGGAGTTTTTTTAATGGGTTTTAATACTTTCCTTGCAAACTTGATCGCACAGAGCAAGTCTGAAGACAGAAATCCTGCAGGAGGCGATGCCCTAAGAATTTTCAGTTCCTCTTCAGATTCATTTCTAGTTGTGAAAAGGACTTTGGCCCCTGGAAAAGTTATTTTTACCGTTACAGTTCAGAGATCCTTGGGACCATATCTGTGAAAATCCTTCTTCATTATATTATCCCCATCTTCTAAATATACTGGGTCTAGGTTACAAGTGCTTTTATGATGAAGATCAGGACTTTGAGCTTGTTTGAAGACTTTAAGCAAATAAATAAAATTTATAACACTAAGTACTTTATATTAATAAGTACTTTATATCAATACATATATATTTATATCAACAAATACTTCATGTCAATACAATATGTTAAAATAGATTATGTTAACATTTCATCAGATATGATCAAGTTACATGTACTTGTGGCAATCCTTTTAAGTGAAGTGTGATCCTGATTAAGAGCATATCGTTTCATGACCAGATGCTTAACACTGCTGTAGCTAAACTGGAGTGTGACAAAGAGAAACAGATTTGTAGACAACTACTTTGGAACTTTAATTTTTTGTTTTTTCTCCCCAACTATTACTCCCTGTAGGTCTTTCAGAGTTTACATTATCTTCTTCCTTCATGGACAGATTCTCACTCTTTAATCTCTACTGACTGATCATAACTCCTCCCTGCTCTCACCCCCTGTATCCCTCCTTTCACTCTTGGTGGCCAGACCATGCTCTCACAGGTGTTGTAGCTCTCCATTACTGAAGGAAACAATGAGCAATAGAGACCACAGTGCAAGATGTTCCTCCCCATCATCTTTCTATTTATTTTATTTGGGAAGCAAAAAAAACTTCACCAACAGAAAGTGACCTCTCATAGATGCAGCAAGGCCTTTAGGTCTGAAGGGCATCGATCTAAGTACTTTCCTGACTAGCTTTCCTGCTTCAGGCTTTCCTGAACCAGGGCCCATAATTAATATCAGAGTTACCTGACATTTTATATACCCAAAAAATTAAAAATGGTTCAAAAAAATCTTTATTTTGACCCAAAGTAAATTATAGGAATTAGTCAGACATTTTATATTGTATTTTCCATGAACTTACTAGCTCAGCAAAACAGTGAGTTTTTTTCTCTTTCAATAATTATTAATTTCAACCATATGTTTCTTCAAACCGTGGACAGAATTCAGAACTTGATAGAATCAAGTCAATACAGACAGTAGCCCAGTGCAATAGCAGTTAAATGAATGCAAGAAACAAAGATATGAGGAATGAATTTTGAAAGGACATGCATTTCTTACTCTCTGAGAGCCAGATGTTAGTTACTAAATGTTAATAGTTTATTATATATTGATTTTCAATTTAAATATTAGCTTAAAAATTAGCTGTTCTCCAAGCTTCTTGCTTAAAATATTTTAATGTTTCAATTTCATTTTTTGGAGCAGACTGAATTAATGTTTCAATTTCATTTTTAGAGAAGACTGAAACCTCATTTTGTTGATTTAAATCTTCATTTCCATATGAACACTGTAATATGTAAGTATACCTCTTGTCATAGGTGGTAGGAAGTGGCCAATTAGTTATATTACAAAGTAATAACCACAGTATACATACTGACAGTATGAAAAAACAGTTGACATAGGTCAGGTATTTGCAAGGAAATTACTAATGGACTATCCTAATAAATTATTTTAATAAAAATGTCCTTGGATAGATTTCACTGTTCACATTAGAAAAAGCATGAGTTTTAAAATCCCTTCTCAACCACTTGTCCATGTTTCTAATAACACTAGTTTAAACACTTTTAAAAATGATTGACTGAAATGATACTATTTCTCTTGGCAAATAAAGCCAAGAGAATTATATTATTCTATATTATAATGATTATAGCCCCTTGGAAACATAAAGAATAAATAGGATCCACATTATATTCTACTATCATGTTTTGGGAAGATAAACCCCAAAACCTTCTATTGCTTGTTGTGAACACATTAAAACACAGTTTTAATCCTTTCTAACTGGTTTCTGTTTCAATGACTGCTTTCTCTCTTTCATTCCATGATAACGCAGTAGCAGCCTGTTTATACAGTGTCAAAAAAACCAAGGTTTTGCGTTTAAATTTTTAGAATAGATTGTCATTGACTAGAAATGAAAACTATTATTTTCTAATGCACATGATTGTCATTAATAATACATAATAACACATCAATAACACATAATAACACAAACAAATAGATGTGCTTTCTACAACATATAATTTTGTTTGGATTTTTTTTGAACATAGTATGTTACTTTTTAGACAAAGTCCTTTCAAATTCATTGCAAGTGTTATTTATTGGTGCCATAAACAAAAATGTTACCAACTCTTAAAACAATTTAAGTGGTAGTAGAATTAGAAATTTAACTAGCAATACCCCCTTATTCTATTATTACAACTTGATAGAAGTGGTACAGGAAGACTTATATTTAATTTAAGGAAAGTTAAAGTACCTTTTTTTCACTGCATTTAACCCATGGCCCCTTCCACATATTGTGAATTATAGCTCTCTGATAGTAAGTTGCAGAGTGAAAAAGCAAGAGAGAGCAGGAGACAGAGAGAGAGGAAAATAAATAGTCACATTTTATTCTGAGTCATACGAAGAATTAATAGCTTTCCATTTTTAAATTGTTTGGCAAAAAATCACACATAGAAAACTGAAGACTTTTCCTCCATGTCCATATTGATGCCTTTTTCCACCACACAATCTCTGTATACTTTAGGACGTTGATGAACCCAGTTGTTATTCACATTCCCAACATTTTCTCTTTCACAGATGGAGACAGATTCCATACTATTTGAGTAAAATATTTGGGAGAATCTTCCAAAGCATCACTTCAAAAACAGGACACCCATTTAGTGGGCATTTGATTAGCTCACATCCATACGACAGAATTGAAAAAAACAGAGATATTGTTTCTAATTTTGTTTTGTGCAATTCCATCCATCTAAATACTGTTTTTCCAGGGATTATAGGTTGCTTTTTAGTGTGGAAAAAGAGAACTTTATTATCACTGAGACAAATCCAAATCTCGCCTAACTCAGCAAATCAAATGTTACCATGTTTAGAATTGTTCTCAGTTCTGTTTGTTTTTTATCTTCATGCTTTACTTTCAATATGTTTTGAAATATCTTTGCATGGCAGGTAAACCCATTCCACTTTTAGTCTGAGTTAATGTCACCTCTATTAGCAATGTTCTCAAACATTAGAAGAAAAAATACATTTAAAAGTAAACAAAAGATTGCTGGGATTTAGCAGTCACTTCAGCCTTCTGTCTGTGCTGGGCTCCCACCCACTTTGTGTTGATTGAGCTAGTGGTTATAAGGACAAAACAGTTTTATTGGCAAGGGCCAAAGACATTGAACAATGGGTCACAGCACTTATCATAATTAAAGAAGAGGGATAATTGTAAGCTATGGAAAACAGACAAGTTGAACATGAACCATTTTTGACAGGCGAGTTATAATCATTGTGTGCATGACTTCAGTGAAATTGTGCAAGCAGTAAGAGGAATTAATTCTGGCATGATTGAAATCACAAGAACATCTGCCACAAAGAAACAAACAAACAAAAAACCCCAACAAGACCTTCAAAGATGTCTTTTTTTAGCAAACTGTAGTTAAGCTACTGAATAGGACTTGATCGGTACATAGACTTCGTGCTACACACTGCAGAAGTGAGCCTAATTCATAATCAAGCCAGTCATAAATTTAGATTTATATATAACTAGTTTAGTCATTCCTGCTAATCTGCAGTTGGAATTTGAATTCAGGTGACAAATGGCACATTGTGCCAGCTTTGGCATTCTGTAGCTATGCTCTCTTTCAGCATGACAGGTTTGCTTGTTGCATATATTAGCACCAAGCAGCTTCTTAAAACTTAGTTTAGTTGTTAAATAACATTTGGTGATCCTATGTTGGCTAAATATCTACAGATGAACCACCAGTGTAATGACTTCTTATGAACAGTGTGCTAGATGTCCAGCTTTACAAAACATCACTTAGCATATGCAGTATAGAAAGCTACCTTGGAAAGAAAATGTGTCTGAGTATTAATTCTTGTTACTTGGAAAACTACAGCAATTTTAAATTGCTGCATTCTTTAATAAAAAGTCTGAAATGGCAGTAATTGCTTTTCCAGGCACCTGATTAGTTTAAAAATCTTTTGTAGAAATGAAAAAAAACACAAACCAAACCAAACCAAATCAAAACAAAACAAAAAACCCAACCCCAAAATTATGCTATGTAATGCAAAAACATTGTAAATAAAAAAGTGCAAAATTATTTATTTTCAAATCAAAATAAAATGCTACAGACCACCTACATGTGAGGCTGGAAAGTATTGAAGATAACAGGCCTTGACACAGATACTAAATGAATGCCCAGCATTAACACATTTGAACGGGGAACAAAATCCAAACAATTGAATTTTGGCATGCTGAGCAAACACATAGTGCAGCAAAAGAAGAACTGAGACATGATATTGCAAAGCTAGTTTCTCATTTTTTTTTGGAAAGGAAAGGAGTGTAGAGCTGAAAAAGGGGGAAGAAGTTAAAGCCACATTAACTTAACCTTAAACGTGAGATTTTGAACAGCTTCAGTTAGAAAAAAAAACAGAAAAATGAAGAAAAAATGTGGGAAAATATGAAACAATGCAACAAAGTTTGACAAAAGTTAAACAAAATTAGCGTGCCAGACCATTGTAAAACCTTTTTTAATAACTTTTTCTATAAATAGAAAATTCTGTTTATCTAACCAATCTAAATGTCAATAATTCATGTAATATTATGCTACATAGTATATTATTAGACAAACTGGAGAAAATAGAAATTGGTAGAAACTTGGAGCAGCTGCTAGCAAAAAGTGTCAGCAAGTTGAAAGGAGAACTGTCATAGAAGATGGAGATTATTAGTACAATTTCCAAAGAAGCTGCCCTGACTTATTTGATATTATCATTAGTGTACTTGACCTAAAAAATAAATAAATATGTGTAGTGTGTGTGTATTTTGTGTATCTACTTGCTCTCTCCAGCCCCCACCCCACCCCTTACACACAGAGTAGTAAAATGTGCCAATAAGAAACATCATCAATACACAGCAGCAGCAAAGTACAAGGAGGTAGAAATGAACTTGAATCCTGGAGTAACAGCAATGGAATGAAGTGTAAAGTGCAAGGGCATGTGTTTATGCACTGGAACTAATAACAAGAAGTACTGATCTATCATGATTACTCATCATGTAGAAACAACAGATGAAAAAGATTTAATATATTGCTTCATACTATATAGGGTGAAGAAGCTCATGGTTCGCAATAAAGACAAGGAGTTCATTTACCATCTGGGGCAAAACAGACTCTACTTGGGAAATATTAGTTTAATCTATTGTTAATTATAATAGATTTGAATAGTGAGAAACAAAGATAAAAGCTAAAACACCTTCCTCCTACCCCCGATTCTTCACAAGTTACATGTCACTCCTTCATCTTCAACAGCTGGAACACAGGAGGTTCCACATAAATATGAGGAAAAACTTCTTTACAGTGAGGGTAACTGAACACTGGAACAGGCTGCCCAGAGAGGTTGTCGAGTCTCCTTCTCTGGAGACATTCAAAACCCACCTGGATGCGTTCCTGTGTGACATGATCTAGGTAATCCTGCTCTGGCAGGGGAATTGGACTAGATGATCTTTCGAGGTCCCTTCCAATCCGTAACATTCTGTGATTCTGTGATTCTATGAACTCCTCTACCTGTTCCCTGCCTAAGCAGTGCAGGGGGATGAGGAATGAGGGGTAGTGTTCAGTAACATCTGCTCTCTGCTGCTTCTTCCTCCTCACACAATTCCCCTGCTCCAACATAGGCTCTCCACAGGCTGCAGTTCTTCAAGATAAACTTGCTCCAGCTGCAGTTGCATCAGGACATAACCGGCTCTGACAAGGAGTCCTCCACAGGTGCAGTGTGGATATCTGCTCCACTATGGTCTCTCCAGAGTCTGAAGGGAAATACCTGCTCCACCATGGTCTCTACAGAGGCTATGAAAAAATCTGCTAGGGTGTCTGGAGCACATCATCCTCTTCTTCCTTCTCTCATCTTGATGATTGAAGGGCTGTTTCTTGCATTTCTTCCCTCATTCCTCAGCAGCTCTTCACCCTTTCTCAAAAACATTTTTCCCAAGGAGCCATAATCTTGGCTCAGAGGCTCAGCTGTGTACTGTGGTGGGTCTGCTGGAGCAGGTTGTGACTGGCTGCTTCTGACACAGAATCATAGAATCATTTAGGTCAGAAGAGACCTCTAAGATCATTGAGTCCAACCGTTAAACCTAGCGCTGCCAAGTCCACCACTAAACCTTGTCTCTAAGCACCACATCTACTCGTCTTTTAAATACTCCCAGGGATGGTGACTCCACCACTTCCCTGGGCAGCCTGTTCCAATGCTTAATAGCCCTTTTTTTGAAGAAATTTTCCCTAATATCCAATCTAAACCCCCTCGGCGCAACTTGAGGCCGATTCCTCTTGTCCTATCACTTGTTACTGGGGAAAGGAGACAGACACCTACCTCGTTACAACCTCATTTCAGGTAGTTGTAGAGAGCAAGAAGGTCTCCCCTCAGCCTCCTTTTCTCCAGGCTAAACAACCCCACTTCCCTCAGCCACTCCTCATAAGACTTATGCTTTAGACCCTTCACCAGCTTCGTTGCCTTTCTTTGGACACACTCCAGCACCTCAATGTCTTTCTTGTAGTGAGGGGCCCAAAACTGAACACAGTATTCGAATTGTGGCCTCACCAATGCCGAGTAGTGGGGGACAATCACTTCCCAAGTCCTGCTGGCCACAGTATTTCTAATACAAACCAGGATGCTCTTGGCCTTCTTGGCCACCTGGGCACACTGCTGGCTCAAATTCAGCAGGCCATCGATTAACACCCCCAGGTCCATTTCCGTTAGGATATCTTTCCAGCCACTCTTCCCTAATCCTGTAGCGTTGCATGGGGTTGTTGTGACCCATGTGCAGGATCCAACGTTTAGCCTTGTTGAAACTCTGTCTTGGTTTGGCCTAAAACAGACCAATTTTCCTTTCAGTGGTTTTTACTCTCAGCTAAGTTTCTTCTAAGTTACTGCAATTTCTGAAACTAACTGCATGTTTTGCAGACAGTGTCTGCTTCTAGGACTGATAATGCTCAAAGTTTATTGTTATCACTGAGGTACCAGTAGGGATGTTATGCAGAAAGGCTCTTGCTATACTTATTCTTAGAGAAACCAAGGTTACTGCTAAATTCCTCATTAATTACGAGTAAAGAGCTGCAGAAAGGTCGCACCTCCAGAGAGAAGCAGACAGGGCAGGTGACCCAAATTTGACCAACAAAGGTATTCCATCCTATACACATCATTGTCAGTATAAAGCGGTGGGATTACGAGGGTCTCAGCCCCTTCTTCTCAGCCCATCAATCCAGCCTGTCCAGATACCTCTGTAAAGCCTTCCTACCTTCAAGCAGATCAAGAGCTCAGAAATCCACTGCTACAGTTGCCACCTTTGATGATGCCATTTTTGGACATTTGACAACTTCAGTCCTCTGGCAGAGCTGCTTCTTTTCTGTAGCTCATTGCAACAGTCCTTTAGTTTTTCCACATGATCTAATATTCCAGACACCTTCCACAGCAATAGCAGAAATGCTATCCCTTGCTATGATCTATCAGGTGTAGCTACTGATATCAGCCCAATATCTCAACCCAAAGTACTACTGAACGTGGGAAAGAGACAGAGAACAAGTCAGTAACCCATGCTGCAAACACACAGGCAGTTCCCCTGAGATCAATGGCGTTGCTGACACGGACCAGTGTTTTCATAATCAGGATCCTGTTTAGCATAGGAAATGAAGAACATACTGTTCCAAATGAAAAACCAGGCGAGATTTAAGTAGGCAGAATATAATTGCTTGAATTGGTATCTAAACAGCACACTGGAATGCTAACATTGCTAGTCCTTGAATAGCTTGATGGAGTTTTTAATGACCACAAGATCATTCAAAAGTTGCTTATTTGTGGCCATAATTGAAAAGAGAGATAAAAAGCTAGAGGTTTTTTTCATTTAACTTTCTAAGGTGTGAAAAATTAAGAGGAAGCAACAGGGTGAGATGAAAGAGAACATAAGAAAACAAGAAAACCAATAAGTTTCTTTTTTCATTTTTAACAAGGAGGAAAAAAAAAGAAAAGGAAAAGATATAAATTTATGATTCTATCATGGTTTTTACATATGGTACATTTAATATTTTATGTTAGGTAAGTGAAACAATATAATGCTCACCAGCAATTCTTGCATGAAATAGCTGCTTTGAAATTTTTTAAACTAGACTAAAATGGCATGATGTCACCAACTGAGTTGCTACAACAGATAATTACTTGTCTAGCTGAAAATGTGGGTTTTGAATTCATCTTGTCCCATCTTCTAGTCATTTGGATCTCATCCAATGAAATTTCTGTGCTAGAACAAAGTGTTTTCAACTTTAATTGATACGAGTGGGAACCTGGAGATCATAGTTAATGTCCTGTTAGTCAAAGTAAATATGGTGGGCCGCTTAAATCATTTTGCTTAATACATTGTAATAAAGCAGGCAATTGTATTTTTATATGGAAATGGAGTAACACACTATAAATTTTATGAGTGAAGGATTTGCTATTTTCATTTTCTTTCTGTGATTAGTTACCGCCTCTGAACACAAAGTTCTTTGTTATTGTACAGTCTAACTTCTAATCACATCATGCAACATGAAGTAAATTGTCTTTCAGGAGTCTTGTTTACTAGCTTTCCATAGTAACCAAGTTATAATCTCCTAAAATAATGTATCAGTTTTGTCTTAAAAGATCTAATTTCCATAAAACTATTTTCATTACCATTAAGTAACAATCTTTTAATACTTTACCAGTTGTGTTCTTTATCAACTTTGTCCAGTATTTGTGTCATGCTAACAAGCTTACATGTTGCCTAAGTCATCTCATTTACTTTGAAATATGAAGATTAACTTCTGCACTGTTGGAGTCTTTCTAATGGCTTTTAAATTCATCTAGAGATGCCTTCTGTGTCACCGAATGCTTCTAGACCAGTTTTTAAAACCATTTCAGGCCAAAACCTGGGGACTTCTTAAATTTTATCATGAAGTTACTATTTAATATGTTTATAGCTAGGTACAAATTAATTTGTTTTCACAATAAAACACCAAAAGCTGTCATTAAACAGGTCTTTGTGTGAGGCTAATTTTGTGAAGCTAATTGGAGGGAAGGATTGTTTAGTTGCATTATATTTTGCAGTAGTTAGAAACAGCATAACAGCACACTGGAAAGTCACAGCTCAGGAGAATGATAACATTAAAGCTGTTCATGAAATACATTGCCTGAAAAAAAAGTTTTCTTTCCAACTTAATGTAAGCACAATGTCAGTTGCATCATTCTTCTACAGCTGTGTGTCTGTATGAGAGAGAGACGGGGATTTTGGAAAATGTAGGGGAAGTCACTGGAAATCAAACTAGACTTCTGAGCAGACTACTGCCTTCAACCATTTTTTTCTACTGCATTTAGAGAAATATTCTCTGTAATGACACAGGATTGTACTGAGTAGGTGCAAAATCTCAGCCTTATGTTCTTACATCAAGCAGGGAAAAAAATAGGAAAAGAAATAAAATAGTCAAACATTTCTCCATTAAAAGGAACATATATATTTATTTAATTGTTTCCAATTTTCTGTATTGTTATTGACATTTTATCTGCCCTGACTAAAACTGGCCCTAAAGCTCAGTTATAATGTTTTAAAAAACATTTAAAAATAATTCTTTTTATGCTGATATTTCTGTATTCCAGACTCCTAGGCTACTCATGAATCTCAAAGAATATTTGGCACTAGAAATTTCAGCCCAGATTTTATGTATTAACATTATTATTTGATTATTTATCTGTCAACTGGAAATAATCATCAAATATATATTTTTAAATGCTTAATTTTGTCCAAGCAAGCAGAAAGTAGCTAGCATCATATATAATTACTTTCTCCTAAGACTATTTAATTGGAAAGGAGGAAATATCAGAAATTCAATAATAGTATTTTGTGCCACATACAGTAAATGTAGTCTGTTGGTTTTGGTAGTTGGCCATATTTCCTTCATGACCAAACTCAGAACTAAACTGCTTATAGCAGTAAGGAAAAGATTATTATATTCTTGTTAAAAAACACATAAATATGCATACGACGGCCTACCTGTTGCATTATTATAACTGTTTACTCCTATAACCAGTCTATACCAGCAGTCTGGTAAGAAGACATTAACATTACTTAAATATATATTGACTTGTTTAGTTCATCAGGTTTTTATTCTGCTTTTTATGACACTTTTTCATATCTCCCAGGTTTAAGACATCTTTTAGATGTCACTGAATATATACACTGTACCAGGTATGACATTTTGTGGCTTTTATAACTCTGCATAATAAATTTAGTGTTTTATTACATCTAATCTTATGATATTATTAGAACACTTTAAATAAAACACATAACAAAGATATATGCTTGTAAATGCAAGAAAAAAAAGAATAGAAAAAAATCAACACACCCCCATAAGGATTATTCATAATAGATAAGGAAGTCAAATAGATAATCTGTATACCTCCCTCTTAATGGCTCTGCTACTCAGATGTTGTAAACCAATAACACTCCACTGCAAATACTTTGGCATCTGACCCAAAAGTAGAGAAAACCTTCCAATGTCCTTGGAATTCTTTTCCCTTGGTCAGTTAAGATTTTTAAGCAAAAGGAGAGGATATATTACAGATAAACCTGAGAGTTAGCCAGCTGTATTATAGGGTTCTGAATTCAAATGAAATGATATGATTTCTATCACTGAATACTTTCTGGCTTATGAACACTATGTTAAAAAAAAAAATTTATATCACTTTGGAGTTCCAGTGGGAAAACTGTCATAGGTAGTGCTAGTGTGGACTGTATATTGATGGATTTTACAGTTTTGTCACATTAGCAATACTTCCATGAACATTTAGCTTGCTGAGAGTGACTTTGACAGTAAGAGACCCATTGTACAGAAATGTTGCACTTTCATTAAAAAATCAAGCTATTTTCCCTACTTGGTGGTCTGGAGAAGCAGTGCACATCTGCCTTGTAAATTAAGACTGAAGAGAAAGTAACCTTGAGACTAGTTTGCCTTTCAGGCTCTCTTTTACTGTCTAGTGGTGGGAAGAGTCATTTTTCTTAGTGCGAATGAGTAGAACCTGCTTTTACTCTTGGACTTTGGAATTCCTTTTCCAGATTAAGTGAAATATTAGAAGGAGAGCGATTCCCACTGAGAGCATCGATACAGCATCTCCTTATGTTGTAATGATGGCACTTTCACAACTGAACAAATAATCATATCCATTCTTCTAAGTTAAAGATTTAGGAAACACTCTGGACTATGATAACAATCTAAAGAGGCCTTGAAGTTATTTTCGGTGTTTTGCCCCCTCCTTGATGCAAATACTAGAGAATATTGCCATTAAGTTTCAATCATACATTTACTTTTTTTTTTCCTCATTCAGACTGCCCCAGCAAAAATCTGCGACTTAACTCATTTCCACCTGCCAAATTAGAAAAAGATGCTGGCAATCTAAACCTGCCTGAACCCAGAGCCTCATTTTCCTTTTAACGTAATTAGTATTAAAAAAAAAATCTTCAAATGCTTGAAAATGAAATTCCTAGCATTGCATACACTTTTTCAAAGTACAGCTAAAGGATTCTTCTTTTCAAAAATACATTTTGCAGGGAATAGGTTATGAAAGCTTCTGTAATTTATCAAATTACTGTAATTAGGATTTATAAAGAAAACATTTTGCAAAATTAACTCTACTGGCTTTCAGTTGATGTTATGTAATAAAATAGACACTGTACACATTTTTCCTAGATGTTACAGTTCATTCTACTACATTGGTTCATTGTTGTAGAAAAATATCCTAATCTGTTTAAGTGAGCATGAAAACTTCATATTTTTCACAGAACATTGCAACTATTTTTCCATTAAGATATTAGTATGTGAAAGCATTAGTCAGTTGTGCATTTCCCAGTTTCTTTGGGAAAATTATATGTATTCAGGATATAAGACTGGTCTGAATCATTCTCATGTTCTTTTATTATATAAGTGATAAGCACTGGTGTCAGCACTGGCTGTCCCTTCCTTTGCACTGGCTGCTACAGTTGATGTTGACCTAAAATCTACAAAATTATTTTTAAAAGGAAAAAATTGTTGAGACAGCAAGGAATAGAAGAAAAAAAATATATTAAAAGAATCCAAACAGTTTTGCCTAGCTGTAATAAGCAACTTAGAGGACATTTTCTGAGACAGACATGACACGAAATTCAAACTCAGAACAAATTGGATAAAGGAAGCTCTCCAGCTATAGAAGAAAATAAGAAAAATCTTTTTGAGAAAGAAGAAATAAAGAATAAAATATAGCAGATGTCTATGAATCAAGGGGTTATTAGCCAAAGAGAGGAATTAAAATGATTAGTCTGTTGTCACTAGCAGGATACAATTTGATACAATGTACTGCAATCCATAGAAAAAGGGTAGATGATTGAACAAAAGACAAAAGGGAAAAAAAGAGAATAAGCCATAATTAGTAGTTCATTGTTCTGCTCAATTGTAACAGCTTTCAAATTAAGTCAGTATTTGAAATATGCAAATTACTAAATTCAAAGATGTTTACTTGGTCTAAAGTAGGGTTTAGAACTGAAGAATGTATATTACAGTCTTGTAATTTATCTACTATTCTATTATGTTGCAGAAATCTAACTGTAACAGAATTTGTTTAAAAATTATATCAAATCATTCTGTTAGAGTTTTATTAGTTAGGTGTAGTGAATTCATTTTTTCCTTCTTTCATAATTATTGTGGAGGTCAGGGAAAGCGTATAGCAACTTAATCCTTTTGCTCAGTCTTTAAATTAAATTTTACTTCAGGAAATTTCACTAAAGCATTAAATGCATTCGTCACAAGACCTTGAAAAAACAGTTAAGTAAAACCAGGAATGAGCTTTTTCTTTACTATTACATGTTTGAAGCATTTTGCAGTTTTCTTATGATTCTTATTACCAGGAAGTTTATAGAAATATTTTTAATCATAACTGAGAATTCAAGCAGCTTTTCAAAACATGAAGACTTAGCTGTAGTTTGACTTACAATGGATTAGAGAAAGCAGGAAAAAAATGTCTGGAGAGGAGCAAAGAGTTCTTATAAATAAAGAACTTCTCCAGGTCTCAAGTTCAACTTCTAGTTCCAAAAATATCCCACTCATGCATAATTTCTCTCTTTCATGGCAATTTTAGAAGTCTGGAAGTCAGTTCAGGAAGAGAACCTACCTGTGAAATATTATGGATGTTCCACTTTGCTGAGATATTTCTCTGCAAATTCAGCAAACTTTTCCTTTGGAGTATTCTAAACATTTCACGGCTGAAAAGCTTTGTGTCTTTGGAATGCCCATATGTTTTATCTTCATGCGATGTCTTCATCAAAGGAGAGAGTTATTTGCAATCTTTGCTTTTAACTTTAAAAGAATTTTAATCCATCATCTTGATTTTCTGTCATTTACAATATCACCAAATTTTGTCAGCTGAATGCTCGAAAGATGAAGTCAGCCTAGGAAACTTCATGGAGAGGAAAGGGAAACTTTTTTTTGCCAAAACACATGCTATTAAAATACCATGCATTTTCAATGAAATATTTTAAAACTATTTAAAAACAGGTTCCAGAAATATTTAACATTTCTATAATCATTTTAATATGATTTAAAAACTAAGAACTGGGGTCTTTTTCTATATTACTAAAGCTTATGGCAAAATTCCTGTCTACTATGTCAAGTACAGAATTGAGCTCTTATTTTCTTTATGAAAGACTATTTATAGTAAACTGCAAAATGGTTTTCAAGCTTGCCAAAGCCATCTTCCATGGTATAAAGGTAAAACAACTGCCTTATTACAGTTAAATCCTTCTAGTCATTGAGAATCAAACTATTATCTTAAATATTCTATGCATGGTATTTACAATTAATATATTCAGTATGAATATATACTTCAACAAGAAAGGTTCCTACAGAAAAAACAAACTAATGATGACAGCTAATAACTATTTAGAAATACTCTAGTCAGTAATAGTCAAAATCTATCATGAACTAACTAAAGCAAGGAGATGGAAGGAAGACTGAGATATGTGGCACAATCTTTTTCTAGAGAAGTAATTTTGTTTGTCGCTCTAAAGACAACAGTGTAATTCTATTAGACCACATCAAGGAACATTTCTGTTAAATCCTCTGGATGTAAATGACTTTCATGCTCACTTTTCAAATAAAGATTAAAACAGTATAAAGGCATATTTCATGTGGCAATGCTCTCTTTTTAGAAGAGTGATAAACTACCTTGTAGAATACTGAGACACTAAAGACTTGAGTGTATCTACTTAACTGAATATTGATGTTGCTACCATATTCAGTGGAGCTGTACTGGCCAAGAGGCTCTTGCTGTCCATCTCTGTAGTTCACAAGACTGGGATGTGGATGGGCCTCAAGTGGCTCTCTCTGACTCCTCATGAAAGGAATCTTATGTAAGCAGTCAGAAATAAGGCTTATCTCAGTGGATCCTCTTCCATCAGACATGCCCACTAAAATACAATGAAGAAGAGTCGTAGTCCTTGGCCTCATTCTGTCCATATCATTTCTACCTTGAATACAGCCTTGGATAAGGATCTTTGAGTGTCAATATGGGGAAACTATACTTTTTAATATTTTTTAATTTGAACACCCTCTGAGATCTTTTTTGTGCCATGAATTGTTTCAAAACCTAAAAATAAACAAATACTATAAATGAAAGAAATTTTGAGGCTTTTGGTGTTTTTAAGTATTATATCTGGTTACTATTTCACTATTAATACTATTTAAGCCACTGAAATAATGAAGATTTTACCTTGAGCTTCCTTAAATAAGCCCTTGCTGGCAGTAAGGCTTACTAACTAATAAGCACTGACTCCCATTACACTGTACTATAATATTGTACTCTCTGAGATGCTCGGTCTTCACCAAAAGCAAGTAAGGGATGCAGCATGCAGGGCATTTTAGAACATTATTTGAGTATAAAAAGTGTTTTGAATTAACATAAAATAGTGGTGAATTTAAGAAAAACAAAACCAAAATAAAACCTCATTAATGATTTCTACTAAACTGTTCATTCCGTACATTTCCTGGGACTGCAGATCATGTCCCATTTTTATAATGGTTGCATAGACTCCTTTAAACATATATTTCCCCCAGACTCTTAACAGAGAAGGAAAATAATTCATCCTTTTCCAACTATGAGAGCAGATACCTTGTTTTCTTAAAGTATTTTAATATAATTAACTTTTACTCTAAGAAGTTTTACAAACTTGAAGAAGGCAGGAAATATTTCAATGCTGAGCACAATACGCATGGAGAGGTGACAAACTGCAGTGAATTCCACTGTGGATATGTAAAAGCCTATACATCTGTACTTAATGAGAAAATAAGATTGAAGGCATAAAGCAATTTGTAGATAGTCATAATATTCATTATACTGTAAGTACTTTTTAATAGGTCACAGAATTTTTAATAATAAAAAAGATATCACATTGATGAATAAAGATGTGGGTGACTGAAGAAAAAACTAATCTGTTCTGTGCAAATTTAATGAGGGACTGAGCAAACAGGTTTAGAGGCGAAAATCCAGAGGTCTTTTTATCTGCAGTTTCCTGGTACACTTACTCTACTTAATCATAATTTTAGATACCAGATAATCTCTGAAATGTTTCCATCACAATATAATGCTTCTAGTTTGTGCAAACTGGTACCATGATAAGGAAATTTTTGTAAGTACTCTCCTCATATTTTATACTACTATTGTAACAACTAGCATCTTATTGTCATAGTTGGTGAGAACTGAAAGTGTCTTTTTGACAGTGATTTGGGAGATTTTTCATTGGACCCACTGTCGTACCCAACACTTTAATAAAAAAATCTTTAAAAATTCCCCTAAATAATGTCAAAGATGTGTATATTGTTTTATGGAACTAAAATTATTTGTTTCTTCAGTTAAAAAGAAATAGCAACCTCAAATAATTTCTCATCTTTTCTTGACTAACAACAAGCATCCACAGTGAAACGCAGACATGGACACCCATGAGCAGACACTAATGACTGTAGCCAACCTGTAGTATCTAGACTGAATCTCTGTAGCAGTGTGCAGAAGCAGTGGCATTTATCATGCATAGTACTCATATACCATCTGCTTGTATATTGCCTGCTAATACGCATGTATACACACATCTGTTTTATAAATATTTTGCAAGGATTTTCTCTACATTTACTCAGCTTCAGACTCTAGACAAGATTTACTGAGAGAGGAAGCACAGAATACATAGCACTCAAATATGATGGACAGCCTTTGGAAATATAGGGCACGATTCATCCAAGGGATTTGTTCAGATGATTTCTTCATCTGAACAAATCCTTTGAGGCTCCTTTAATGGAAAAAGACAGGCACAGCTGAAGTATTTGGAAGACATTTTCTGCCAAATGATATGAAATCTCCAGCCCTTTCTATCTCTCTGTACTAACTACCAAGGAAGCTGAGGGGAGCTAGATGAGATGCAGATGTTTCAAGTTAGGTGAGGTGACTCCAACCAATAGCATCACACATATTCCTAATTCTTCCTGTCAAAATCTCTCAACCACGCAAAGGATACATTCAAACGCAGTGTGTACTCCTTGCAAACACAAACTGTAATGTTTCAGGAAGCTGGTAAGCAAAGATTTAGATAGTCTTTCCATTGATATAAAATCTTACTCCTCAGAGAAGTAGAGATGTTCAATGACACTTGTGTGGTACATTCTTTAAACAGTAATTAAGTGCAAAATTAAAATTATATCCTTAGTAAGATGGATCACTGAGGAAGCTGAACAGTTGCTTTTTCCTGTAACCCACACTCATTACAATTACAGTCCAAAACTTGCTTGAGATTTTAAACCATTAGTATTTAAAACCAATGATGTTAATTTAGGTATGCAAATCAGTGTAATTACTGTTGCTTCCTATAGGTTTCCACATAATCATTGTGAGTTGTATCTTCCTGCTGAGGTCAAGACTATGATCTCCATTTTAAGGCAGAGTTTTTTGTCTATTAGAGTGATTAAAGTATCTTTCACTTAAAAAAACTGCTGATGTTTTCTTGTAGCTCATATACTGTAACTGTCAAAGTAGGGTGTATGTGACTTTGCCCAATTATTGGAGTGAATTTATATATAATTAACATTAGCATTCCTTCAAAGAGAAATTGATTATTGATTTACCTTCTTTTCTTCCACTATAATATTGTGTAAGTTAAGTTTTTCCTTGGCTATAAAAATTGATAAATGGAAGTACCATTATGTACTGTGACTCACATTTTATTGCCATACAGTACATATCTTTTGTGTTCATCTACACTGTGTTCATCAACATACTGACTTTTGATAATACTTGACATACTTTAACACATTTTCCCCTCCTACAGGTTCTGAAAGGAAACCTGTCAGTCTAAACAGCTGACATATGTTAACAACATCCACTAGAAAAAAAACAAACCAAACAAAAACCAAACCAAAAACTGTATGAGCACTGCTGCCACTTCATATAGCTTTATAGTTTTGAGCACCATTTAAAAAGTATTCATCACTTTAAGCAGGCTATATGTGATATTACCGTTATAATTGTAGTTGTTTTTAGATAAGTTGCTGGTAACAGTGCTTGTACCTCAGATTGCTGGAAACTTCCTCTTCCTTAATAAGCTTATGTTCTACACTAAAAGCAACAGCACATTTACCAGATTGCACCTTGTCAGACATATTTTCCCATTTGGGTGTCTGGCTGAAGGGTAATTTTACAAAAATACCTTTAAAATGATTTGTCTATTTCTGGAACTAGATGAGAGGAAAAAAATGCTTTAGAAGTATTTAAAAAATGTTAGGGGGCAGGAAGGAATCTGCATTGCTCTCTGAATGAATGCTGACTTGTATTCTTTAAGCAGTGATGGGAATTTGGAAAAGTACTCAGCCCTGGGATCAAGGATGTAATTTTGTTCACACCAGTGAAATTTTGTTAGTGTTGCCCAAACTATAAACGTCAAAAAAATCCTGAAAGAAACAGAGAAAACTTCATATATGTCCATAGTCTTTTGAAGTTTCACAGCTAAGTTGTCTAGAAAATTCATCTGAACTAGGCTTTTCAGAGCTGAAGGATGTGGATGAGATTTGTTGTTCTTGCTGGTTGCAGCACTTGGCACATGAAAAAGCAGAAAGATATTCTCTCTCATGTTTTCGGTGTTAATTCTTCACCCATGTGTGGTGACTAGTAGCAAGGGAATTAGAAAACAAAAAGGAGAAAACAGAAACTTTTCAATACAGAAAGCTGAAAGTTGAACAGTAGGAATGTGAGCAGGCCTATGACACCAGCCAGTGCAAGGAAACAGGAGAGAGAGGAGCAGGAAACTGGAAATGGCTAGGAGGAAAGAGTAGAAGGATACTGGAAAAACGGGCATTTGATACATGCAGAGTAAAGAAGGGATAAAAATCAAAGGGGAAGGGGATATGACTCAAGAAGAGCATGACCAGGGGCAAAAGATTGTTTAGAACAGAAGACAGTGGCCATGAATTAGCATAACAGAGGTGAAAAACTAAGAAAATTTTATTCCTATACTTCTTATTTTTGAATAAAACCCTGAAAGCCATAAGGTTGGAGAGACCACTGAATGTATCAAGCACTGTCTCCATAAGAGAAAAATATGATGTGTAACAGTTTTGAATCCTGTAGTAAGCACAATTTTACACTGATTTGCTTTTGTACCTAAAATGTCTGTCAGTCCCAGAACAATTTTCCTTTGTTTTATATTCCACTCTTCTCCCATATATTTATAGAGCAAAATCATATCCTTCACTAGATTGCAGTGTGCTAGCCTAAACAAGTCAAGCATTTTCAATCATTTCTCATAAAAAAGATTCCACATTCCCCTAATAATTCTCTGTGCCTCTCCTGTCTCAAATTTATCTATCTAGAAAAGACGTGGACTAAACTCAAACCAATATTCTACACAAAGACTAAGTAATTCCTTGAAAAAAGGTATGGTTTTGTATATATAAAGAACTAACACCTATATGTTCTGGCATCACATCTGCCTTCTTCGCAGATGCAATATGTCCCTGCCTGTGTACACTATGATACAGTTTTACTACAGTAGTCCAGTCTACTGCTTTGAGTTTGATAAGAAACATTCATGAGGAAAAGAAGTATGTGGTTGTGTAATTGACAAATATGACACTACAAGAATGACAGTCACATTTACTTTAATTGCCATTGTTTTGTTGCTGAGTACATTTTAATTCTAAAGGACACTTTTCTTTAAATGTATATTTGGTATTGTTATACCCTATATAAAGCCAGCCCTTCTATTTTTATGTCCTCTCCTAGACCTCTAATAACAACTTTAGAATGAAAATATAAAACTAAGACATATTGACTTATGTTGTGGATGCAAAAAATAAACTCCCAAAAAATGATGAGGAATGAAAATAAACCAAATCCTTGCTTTATTTTGGTATAAGAGAATGCATGTGTGTGCATGAAAAAACTAAGTTCTCTTTACTGTACTTTTAAATCTGCGTTCATGCCCGTGTTCAATACCACGTTAATGATTTTGCATTCAGACGTAATATTAGAACCATAGAATCATAGAATTCTTTTGGTTGGAAAGGACCTTTAAGATCACTAAGTCCAACAATTAACCTAACACTACCAAGTCCACCACTAAACCATGTCTCTAAGCACCACATCTACTCGTCTTTTAAATACTTCCAGGGATGGTTACTCCACCACTTCTCTGGGCAGTTTATTCCAATGCTTGACAACCCTTTCAGTGAAGAAATTTTTCCCGATATCCAATCTAAACCTCCCCTGGTGCAACCTGAGGCCATTTCCTCTCATCCTATCATTTGTTACCGGGGAGAAGAGACTAACACCTGCCTAGCTACAACCTCCTTTCAGGTAGTTGTAGAGAGCAAGAAGGTCTCCCCTCAGTCTCCTTTTCTCCAGACTAAACAATCCCAGTTCTTTCAGCCACTCCTCATAAGACTTGTTCTCCAGACCCTTCACCAGCTTCATTGTCCTTCTTTGGACACGCTCCAGCACCTCAATATTTTTCTTGTAGTGAGGGGCCCAAAACTGAACACAGTATCCAAGGTGTGGCCTCACCAGTGCCGAGCACAGGGGGACGATCACTTCCTAAGTCCTGCTGGCCACAGCATTTCTGATACAAGCCAGGATGCTGTTGGTCTTCTTGGCCACCTGGGCACACTGCTGGCTCATATTCAGCTGGCCGTTGTTCAACACCTTCAGGTCCTTTTCCATTAGGCAGTTTTCAACCACTCTTCCCCAATCCTGTAGCGGTGCATTAGTTTGTTATGTCCCAAGTACAGCACCCGACACTTGGCCTTGTTGAACTTTATACAGTTGGCCTCAGCCTATTGATTCAACCTGTTGAGATCCCTCTGCAGAGCCTTCCTACCCTCAAGCAGATCAACAATCCTGCCCAACTTCATGTCATCTGCGAACTTACTGAGGGTGCACTCGATGCCCTCATCCAGATCATTGATAAAGATACTGAACAGAACTGGCCCCAATACTGAGACCTGGGGAACACCACTTGTGACTGGCTGCCAACTGGATTTCACTCTATTCACCACAATTCTTTGGGTCCAGCTATCCAGCCAGATTTTTACCCAGCGAAGAATACACCCATCCAAGCCATGAGCAGCCAATTTCTCCAGGAGAATGCTGTGGGAAACAGTGTAAAAGGCTTTACTAAAGTCTAGGTACACAACTTCCATAGTCTTTCCCTCATCCAGTAAGTGGGTCACCTTGTCATAGATGGAGATCAGGTTAGTCAAGCAGGACCTGCCTTTCATAAACCCATGCTGACTGGGCCCGATCGTCTAGTTGTCCTGTATGTGACCCATGATGGCACTCAAGATGATCTGCTCCATAATCTTCCCCAGCATCGAGGTCATACTTACAGGTCTGTAGTTCCCCGGATCCTCCTTCAGGCCCTTCTTGTAGATGGGCATCACATTTGCTAATTTCCAGTCTCCTGGGACCTCCCCGGTTAGCCAGGACTGCTGATAAATGATGGAAAGTGGCTTGGTGAGCACTTCTGTCAGCTCCCTCAGTACCCTTGGGTGAATCCCATCTGGCCCCGTAGACTTGTCTGTGTCTAAGTGGTGTAGCAGGTCGCTAACCATTTCCCCTTGGATTACGGGGGCTTCATTCTGCTCCCTGTCCCTGTCTTCCAGCTGTTCCAGGGCTGGGTACCCAGAGAACATCTGGTCTTACTACTAAAGACTGAGGCAAAGAAAGCATTAAGCTCCTCAGCCCTTTCCTCACCCTTTGTCACTATGTTACCTCCTGCATCCAGTAAAGGATGAAGATTCTCCTTGGCCCTCCTATTGTGGCTAATATATTTATAGAAACATTTTTTATTGCCTTTTACAGCTGTGGCCAGATTAAGTTCTAGTTGCACTTTGGCCCTTATAATTTTTTCCCTGCATAACCTCACAACATCCTTGTAGCCCTCCTGAGTGGCCTGCCACTTCTTCCAAAAGTCGTAAACTCTCCTTTGTTTTTTTCCCCGAGTTCCAGACAAAGCTCTCTGTTCAGCCGGGCTGGTCTTCCCCACTGGCTCGTCTTTCAGCCCATGGGGACGGCCTGCTCCTACACATTTAAGATTTCTTTCTTGAAGAGTGTCCAGCCTTCCTGGACTCCTTTGCCCTTCAGGACTGCCTCCCAAGGGACTCTGTCAGTCAGGCTCCTAAGCAGGCCAAAGCCTGCCCTCCAGAAGTCCAAGGTAGCAGTTCTGCTGACCCCTTCCTTACTATTCCAAGAATCGAAAGCTCTTACCATATCATGATCTCTATGCCCAAGATGGCCTCCAGCCATCACAGATTAGTGGAAAGGAAACTATAATCTTGAGAAAACACAGTACATTGGTATTCCAGTTAGGTAACGTAGTCTGTTCACAAAATATCCAATATGCATTCAAGTCTACATAGTAGACACTTTTTCAAATGGAGTTTCTTTATATTTCCTGGCTCACAAGTAAAACTAAGAATATTAAATCTGTAATCAAAGATATGAGGTGTAACACAGAGGCATCAGAGAAAAGCATCTGCAATCTTTTGTAGATTCTGGGCATTCTATGTAAACACCTTGACAAAATTATGTGGTTTATGCTTACATACATAAACTCAGTTTCTGTGCCCTCCTCATTGAGTGTTTATGACACATTTCCTCATAAGTTCCATTCACATTTTAAAACCTCTAGTCCTTTATAATGAAACCACTTTATTAACGGTGTCATTAAAATTGTGATTGAAAATGTCATCTCCCTTCTTCAGAATCATGTATGTATGAAATTCAGCTATTTAATTCTGATATTCTTAATAGTCTTATTGTAACAGACTGTCATTAAAGAGAACCTGCACTTGTGTGACTTTAAGTCTTCATGCAGTACTACAGATATATCAATAGCTTTATTTAGACCTTGAATAAGACAGTTCATTTTCTGAAGAAATTTGAATCCAATTAATACTGTTGAACTGCCACGGATTAAAGATGGCAATCAGAAAGTTTACTGTATTCGTAACACTGGTAAAACATTCATTCTGTGAATTGAGGTTCTCTCATTCTTTTCTCACAGGTTCTGTTAACTTAATCAAATCACTGTAAGTTATCCCTGAAGAACTATAATTTAATATATAGCTATCATTTATCTCCTTGCATAGCTACTTCATTTTATCACATATTAATTCTCTGGGTTTTTTAAATATTTTTAACTGAATAAAAGAACTAAGGAGATGAGTTTATCTCTACATACAAAGGTGGTAAGACTAGAACTGGTCACTGAATGCAATTCTAGTTTTCCTGCTGAAAAGAACATTCTAAAAATTGGAGATAATGTAAAACAAACACACATAATTGTCTTGTAAAGGTGTTTTAAAGCAACAGATTTAAATATATTTACTATGTTAAATATATTCAGTGTATTAATCAAAAAGAACATTGACCATTGATTTGATTATAGCCTTAAGAACTTTTATGTAGAATAAACTAAGAATGGCAACTTTTTTCTTAATCTGGAGGAGAAAGGTATGATAATAACCAGTGGGTACTCACAGTTAAAATTGAATAGTTGTTCTTTAGCATTTATTAGCCAGTGATGAAGGGGCAGCAAAGGTATTTGCTACATAACATAACAATCACTGCTGGTCTGTTTTTTTACAAAGAAATTTTAAAGAAAAGAAGCTATTAAAGACAATAAAATATCAAAGTATATATTTTCATGAAATAACAGTTTTATTTTTTTTAACCTTTTCACAGAGTATATATGAATCAAGGCATTTAAATCTTTATAGTAGAATTTACTAAGTAGTACATATAACTTCTATCTACTTTTGGAAAACACTTTTGTTTTATATGAAAAAGTTTGCGAAATGAAAAAGAACAGTGTTTTATGGCAGCTGTGGCAGGTTATAGTAGTGCCATTAAGAATAATAATCTTTAATGTTTAAACGGTATTTTCCATCCATAGATATGAATTACAAGAATGAGAGGAGGAGGAAGAAAGAACAATGAGAAATAAGTAGAAAGAAAGCAAGACCTGACTTGTTAACAATCTAATAACAGAACAGACAGTACTCTTCTGTCTGCTGAATCCTAACCCAATGTTTCACTGATTCAGTTACTTTTATAGGGAAGTAGTTGTATTTGAAGCTCTTTATTGGTCATACAAATTGAAATAATTTGCTGTCATCATATACCTACTGCATAAAATATGTTTCCATATCTAGAGTTAAAAATATGATACATGGTAGAAAAACCTAGACTTTGTCACAGAAATAATGGGCTTATGTGCTATTATTTACCTTATTTTGTTGAAGTAAAAATACTAAAAATTTCCTGGGTTAGTGAATCAAAATATAGAAAATTAAAATATTTTTAGGTAGCTTAACAAGCACAATCAGATCGTACATTAAAATGCAATGACTTTGAATAGTCTTTACAGCATAAAAAATATGAAATACAATTGACCATTATCCATTGTGTTTGGTTATTATGCAATATTGAAAATCATTTTGATGCATTGTATTAACTCCCTCTCTTTTCATCTTTAAATATTATGACTCAGAAACAGAGACAGTCTTATAGGGGAAAACAAGTTTGGAATAGGTTTTCTAATTTTGGAAACGGATCTCTTAAGAAAAGATGTACGTAGAGACGCTTTTTCATTCTGATATTGTACCTCAAACTGGATGAACACAAATGGGGTCATAGCAGGATAACAGCAGCAGATTAATAGTAAAAATGGTGCTTCTTCAACATTAATCTAGAAGATTCAGTGGTATCTTCTTAGGAATATAAATAAGGAAAATAAGTATTAAAATTTAAACTTACAAATAAAAATAGAACTATAATTGACAAGACATTTTTCTCCTTGTGGAGGACCAGATAAAATTATTTTATGTTAAGGATGCCAAAAATACATTAACTGTAGCAGTTGTAATGAAATTAATTTTCTGTAAGGAATAGTTAACAGGAGTCAGATCTAGTTATTCCAAACACACATTGTACTTCTGCACACTTGTGCGTTTCTACAGTGAACAAGAAATACGTATTTTTGCAAATTTCTATAGTAAAAAGAATATTATGCAAATATATCAGATCAGTTGCAGCAAATTGCAGTAAGGCAGAGTGGAGATCATCTTTTACTTCTCCTGTTTCTTTTTTCTGGATTGCCTGTTAAATCTTGAGCTTTTAGACAAAGAAGGAAGGATACAGCAAGTTAGAAAACAGAAAATACAATGCTAAGAGAGGTATATTCTACAGAGAAATAGCTAGAAAACACAGCACTGAAGAGCATAAGCTCTGCACTATCACTTGATTCAGCATTAACAGAAGTTTTCTACTGGAAACTCTTGGCATAGTTAGATGGAGCTGAACTGCAGGGTCTGTGGTTTGCACTGTGGGTAAATGCTTATGTATGTTTGTGAGAGGGAAAGACTCATAAAGTTAAATTATTTCCTTTAGAAAAGTATTACAAATAAACCATCACTGTTTTTCAGTAAACATTTCATAAAAATTCCAAACTCTTCACCATTGTGTGTATTCTCAGAATACATATAACCAAGAGCTTTAAGAGTCTCTTGATACTCATTGGTGGAATAGGTTGCAATAGGTTCAAAGGGGCTCTTAGTGTCTGGTGGGTCAAAGCATACCTTAATATTGATTTATAAAACTGTAAAAGCTCCAGAGGAGCAAATAATGTGAGTTTAAAGAAGTTACATATGGATTAACCTAGTGAATCTGAAGTAGTAAATATGGGAGGTTTTGTAAATTTACTTTCTTTTAGAGAGTAAGGTCCTAGGTGGCTTTAAATTATTGATTTATATTTTCATAGCTCTTTAGAAGAGTTGTCCCAGCAGTGCAAAATCTCATACAGCGCACCACAGGGGCCTGATCTTTAGGTATTCATGCAGGCGAAACTCCTAGAGTCTTCAGTGAGCTTGGTCTGTTTAAAAACCTAAATTTGGTGTAGGAAGAACTAAAATAACTAGACACACAAAAGCAGATAAGGGCAGTTTTCCACCTTGAACTCTCTCATTTTAAGTATGCGAAAGACAACCAATTTCTCTTAGACTTCCATAATTTGTAACCCTACTGAAATGTCACGAAATTTAGAGCAGAATTCATCCTTCCTTTGTTTTAGAAGTGTTTGGTGTTTGTATTACAAGTATAGTGATGTCTTGCTAGTGTTCAGCAAAGCTAAAGGAAACACAGTGAGAGGAAACTATATTTTTAAGAGAAACCTTTCCTATTTCCCACTCTAGTAAAGGCAACAAAAGGTAGATTCAGTTCACAATTTTAATTCTGAGAATTAAAATGTATCTGGTCTTGTATATTGTATGCAGGACATTTCTAAATAAAGTTAGCCATGGTTGAACTATAATGTAAAATGAAATAACCAGAATTAATCCAAGCGGGGTTTTTTCACAAGAAACCAGAAAATGTGCCTTGAATAGATTGACTTACAGCTATTAAACTACTATAAATTATTTCAAGTAACGTTAAGAATCTGACTTAATTCAGCAAAGGCAGGGCAATTTGGTTAAGTTGATGCTGTATGCCTGTCCTTCCTGTTGTCTCTGCACTGTTTGAGCAATATAGTCCTTCTCCAGGAATCTGAAAAAGATGTGCTTTGTCTTGCACTATTGTCAGAGGAGATCTGGGTCAAAAAACATAAACCATAAAATAATTTGGATTTCTACTTGCAGAATCAGTGGTTCCCTGTGCTGTAGTCATAGATAAGCAGTGGTTCAGAACAAGGAATACTAATGTGCATTGCAATTGTACATCTTGCGTAGTGTTTTCAGTTGAAGTATCGCTGATGAATTTCCATGGTTGTAGAACTTCCTTGATATAACTGCTGAGGTTTTCCAGTGGTCTCTGCTCTGGAAACGCATTTAGCTGTCTTACTAAATTCTACTCAGGTTTGAGGTTTATTTTGACATAAATTTGTGTCATGGCTCAGGTTTTACTGATGTTACTTGCTACTAATAACTACAAATGAGAGAAAAACACAGGAGTGTGTCCTGGTTTGGCCTAAACCAGGCCGATTTTCCTTTCAGTGATTTTTACTTTCAGCTAAGTCTCCTCTAAGTAACTGCACTTTCTGAAACTAACTGCATGTTTTTGCAGACAGTGTCTGCTTCCAGGACTGATAACGCTCGAAGTTTGTAGTTATCACTGAGGCACCGGTAGGGATGTTGTGCAGAAAGGCTCTTGCTGTACTTGTTCTTGAGAGAAACCAAGGTCACTGCTGAATTCCTCACTGCTTACGAGTGAAGAGCCGAAGGGGGGTCGCAGCTGCAGGGGGGAGCGGATAGGGCAGGTGACCCAAAATTGACCAACAAGGGTATTCCATCCCATACACGTCATTCTCAGTATAAAGCGGGGGGATCACGAGGGTCTCGCTCTCTTTCTGCTATGGCCAGTGTCCAAGGAGGACTCTGTCTGTTTTCCTGCTGCCCCCGATCCCGATCCGTGCATCCCTGAATCCAGCTCTCGACCGTCTCTAGGCCCAGGCTGGGCCTTCCCGGAGCCTGCTCTGCAGTGCTGGTGGTGACGTGGCTGACTTCAGGGGAGCTCAATCTTGGTTTTGTATATATATTTGTATATATTTGATTATTTCTATTATTGTTATTATACTCTTTTTCATTATTATAGTTTATTAAAACTGTTTTAACTTTCCAACCCAGAAGTCTCTCTCCCTCTTCCCTTTCCCTTTCCCTTTGGGGGGAAGCGGGGGGGATAACAGAGAGCATCTGCCGCAGGTTTAATAGCCGGCCCAGCTTTAAACCGTGACAGAGTGTTTTTTGGTAGTTTTGTACTGCTATCACATGACTTAAAAGAAAAGTCAGAGTAAAAGCAACAGCAAAACAATGAAAAATTCAGTTACTGACTCTGGACACAAAATTCCATCAGAAAAAAGCCTATATAACATAGCTATTCTCCAGGACTGACTCCTATACACAAGGCAGGTGCCATAAGGCATCTCTATCCATACATCTTTTATATCTAGAGTAAACTCTTGGACCTGTTAAAGTCAATGGTGAAACTGACATGGATTTTAACAGGGTCCAGAATTTCACATTTTGTCTTAAATTTTTAATAAAGCCATTCATATTAATACATTTCAGTCATGTACTGACTTTCAAATATGTGATGCTTATACCCAGGGTTCACAGGATAAGCAAAACCAAGATATCAATGGAATAGTAGCAGTTAAAACTGTAAACCATAACCTATATCTTTATTAAATCTTTTTTAACAGCAAACACAGCTATAGCCTGTCAATCAAGTCTGATGAGGCAACACAGTATAATTATACATTACGAGTGTCTATTTGTTCCTGTATTACAAAACTCTGAACATGGTGTGCATTTTTTAACATAAGTTATAGATCTTCGTATGGAAAACCGTCTCTATTGCCTTTCTCTGTATGATCAAGGAGGAGTGTGATTGGAATAAATTACTTTTAGTGCAATTGTTAGTTTTTACCATCAATTCTATGAGGAAAAAATTAATTTTGTTATTCCCTAGTGTTTTGTTTGTCCGTCTTTGTGATGTTTATGACTTGGCCAGAAAACAAAAATTAAAAAAATCCTAATATGAAATGCAGCAGTATGATATTAGCAGGACTGTGAACCAATTCAGGAAGCTACTGAGAGATTTGGATTCCCTGATGTAAAAACAGATATCTAGTTCCTCATGATGTTTATTATTGTTTTAGAAACGTAGAGGTATCTTCAAAGGAACGTCCCTAAGAATCTCAGTAGGAAAGGCAAAAAAAACCAGAATTAGAAACCAATGTAATATGCTATCTCCATGACTAATTTTTTTCCCTAATATAAAATATTCAGTAAGTAGCGTAATCATTCACATCTTATAACAAGGCTAGAAACAAATGAGATTCTGAAAGGTTTCTTGAGGGTATCACAAGTGTGCAATACTTATAATTTGAACAGAGTCAATGGTTACAGATGATGCTCAGCTATTTTGATTTTGAAATATTAAAGGTAAAACTGAACCTCACCCAAGCACCTATTCAGATAATACTTCTGGAAAAATGGGATATAAAATAAAAAAACTTAAATAAAATGTGATTCGTGTATGTTAGAAACATGTCCATAGCAACACATTGTAATAATGATAGGAAAAATGAAGAAAAGACAGATCTTTCAGTAAACTGAAGGAACAAAGACTGCTTGGACCATTTTGTTTTATAATATCTGGCATCTATTTTTAATTTTTTGGTGGTCTGAGAAGCAATAGTGATGACAAAGCTAAAGCTAGAAAATTTGTTTGGAAAATTTATATGTCCATAAAGGAATAAACAAGGCCTACATATAGGCTACTTAATTGGAATGTTATCCTTCCAATGCGTTAATTAGAATGTAAGCCAGGGAAACAGAATAATGGAATATTTACAAAGGGAGAAATTTCAGTGCATTCTCTTTTAAAGAAGTCTTATTGGCAAATGTGGGAATGAGAATAAACTCATTTGTGAACAGACGTTAAAAAATCAGTTTTGTATTTAACTTGTGTATTTGCTTTAATTTACCACAATTGAAATGAATTTCTTTCGTTCTGCTGTAGCTGATCTGCATTCTTCTTCCTCTGAGAGTATGGAACAACTTAATCTGTCTATCCCTGTAGTCTGTTTATCTAAAAAGGACAGTGTCCTAAGAGAATCACTCATTTTTTCTTTGTTTGAATTTGAAAGACAGAAAAAATTATAGATGGCAATCTTTATAATTTCTCATTCTCCCTTAAGTGTCCCATTCTTTGCTATCTTGCTAGTACCTTTTTTTCCATAGACTAAGAATTCAGTATTCCTTAAAATAAAATATCTTCTCATGTGTTATTATGTTTCAGTTTAATTAAACTTTTCTATCAGAAATCCACTCCAGCAGCAATAGGAAGTCACATTAGCTCACTGACTATATGTAAGTTTCCATCTTGTCCCTGATTCGTGTATTTTCCTCAGCACCATATCCATTATTTCATGAAACAAAGAAATGTTTGGGGAAGAATAGGAAAAAAATGGCCAGATTAAGTTTGAGAAGGCTGAAGTAAGCATCAAATCAAAGACTGACTCAGGTGACATTAATTTAGAAGCAGCCCTTATCACACTCCTTTGATGGTTCAACTGGGCCTGCAGGTTAAGAATACAGAAGAGTGGCTACCTGAAGTTCTGCTCTGAGGAAGAGTCAGATCTCCATGGTCTGCATCTAAATTGTAAGTGAAGTCTAGTTGACATATATGTGCGTTGTGAATAGCATCAGTGGATCCTGACTCTTTCTTACAAACCCAGTTCCAGCCAAACCACTTGACTCACAGACTAGGGGCAATAAAACGACTTCTTGGGCAAGACCACTGTCAGTCTGCATGTGAATTCTGTACAAATACCATCTTCACCTGCAGAAAAGGCATTTCCTGCATCAAGTATGGGGTAAATAAGCTTCCATCTTTGGATGTTAGTTAAATCTAACAGATTTCTAGCACATTTTTTCTAACACTATAGTAATCTGATGAGCTCTGCATTAATTGCAAAGATACCTGTAAATCATACTTTTTTAAAATGTTGACACTCTCATCCTCATCTACCATGTGACACTTAGGTGGCAGCAGCTTACATCTTCTGGAGGAATACTGTGGGTTTCCTTCTAAGGCTCTGAAGTGAGAATACACTGTAATTACTAAATACAGGTGTTTATGCTCACTCCATTTTACTGGTGAAACTGCATTACTGCCAACAGTTAATGGTAGTCTGCCCATGCAACCACTTGCGGCCAAAAGTTCTGCTCTTACTTCCCCACTTCAAAGTGGTTGCTGACTCAAATAGCACTGAATGGCTGCTGACTTCTGACATCTACTTTTATTTTCCCTTTTACTTGCTTTCTTGAACCTCAGTTTGAGAAATGCTACATTAAACCTTTAACAAGTACTATAGCTACAGCAAGTGCCTCAACACTTGGCTGTCCTCTTGAGATTGAAGTGAAAATGAAAATCATCAAAAGTTATGAAGTATAAAAGAAAAAAAAAAACATGTAAATACGAACAGAATAGACAAATGTCAAAGGGCAGAGAAAGAGCACCCCTCCTAGGAAATCTACCAGAATTTACAGAAAGGAGATAAGAAAATAGCAATAACATTAAGCTGTCCTGTTCAGATATTTATTCAGATGAAAAGAATGATATCTACATAATTCAGGAGTCAAATGCCAAGGGAAAAATATTATGAATCAGGAAGCCAGAAGATAACTTTGAAAATGATTGTTAAAAGATTAGAGGCTTGTAAAAACCTGATAATTCAATAAAACTAGATTCTGCATGGACTTTTGGAAGAATTAAATAGCTGTGGGAAGGAGAAATATTCTTAACATACAATTTAATGAGTTACTTTGTATTCTGTAATTAAAATAATCTAGGGCCACATAGTCCTTTCTTATCAATGTCTTATCCATGAGAAAGACCAGATAGAATGATATTCAGCAGCTAATATTACTCATTGTTTACAGGAGAAACAAAGTCTATCTTAAATTACTGAAGGCAATGTTTTCATATACAGAGTTTGAAATGTTACAAAACTTTGAAACCATAATTAAAACAAAAGGATCTAGAAGGAAAAAAAAAGAAGGGGGGGGGGGGAGCAAAGGGAAATTGGCTAACAGCCAGATAACAAAGTATCACTCAAAGTGGGCCAAAGGGAAATCCACTGACAACAAATGTAAAAACCAAACAATGGCAGTGACTTGAGCTGACGGATCTTGCTCAAAAATGTGTAAGCAGAAAGTTAGAATAAATAAAATTATCATTAACTGTGGTGATACTTAACATGATAGATATTTTTAAATAAAAATCCCCTGGTTCTTTAATATACTTTTTTTGTTTAAAGTCATATTTTCACTTGCCGTCACAGTTACAGAAGTAAGAACTATTTTCTATGACATCATTTATTTTACTAGCCTGTGTACACAAAATCTTACAGATTTACTTGTGTAAGAGTTCTTGTTTTGTTTGCTTGTTTTATTTTTAATTAATTCAACATTCGGTATAGTATTTTTTTCTGTTGTTCCCAAGAGTAGTTTTATCACAGTGGCATTGTTATCACAGGGGTGATACTCTTAAGGATACAGTTTGTGGGTAGAGGTTGTAACTAATTAGATTAAACCTTTTACTTTTTCCAACATACTAACTGTTCTACTAATATTTAAATCTCTTACAATCTTCGTCTTTCAAGACATGCACATTTATGTAGTACTTAGGCAAAAATGTTTAGAAAAAAAAGAGTGATAATCACTATTTAAGGTTACAAGCTAACTGGGTATTGGCAGTTAACACTACATACCAGAACTACATGTCAAGATTTATATTCACATTTCTTCTAAAAATTTTTGATAGAGCCCAAAGTATTATATATATGTATATATTTAATATCTGAATAAAACTAACAAGTCAATTAGAATGCCAAAAGCAAAGTTAACTAGGCATTGCATACCTGAGACTATACCTGCTCTTCTGTTTGGTTCTTAATGTCAAATTACAATTAACTTTTTTTTTAGAAATTTGGAGGGTGACCCTCCAACCTGGAATGTTAGTGATTTTCAACCAGTTTCTAACATTTCAGTTGAAATTTCATCTTTCCAATCATATATTGGTATAAAGTAATTTACAAAAGTCCAGCTCCTGTATAATGCATTCAAAAATTTCTACCTCTTATAGCTCTTCGTCGGTGTTCTTCTACCTTGAACAAACTGGAAAAAAGAAGAAGCCTAAGGCTTTGTGGATGGGTCAGTGCCAAATTTGTGAAGAAAAACTGATGGCTCTCTAAAAATTTCAATTGTCCCCTTTTTTATGTACGCAAGTCTTTGATTCTATGTGAATTGCTTTTAAAGGCAGAAGGATTTCTTTTGTAGAATGAGTTATCTGTATGGATGCAACCAAATGTCGATTTTGAGCAACAGACAATGAACATTTATATACAGCCACAGGGAGATGTCACTTTTTGCACAAGACATCTTCAGGATAATTTTAAAGAAGGGGAATATATTCTGGAAATGAGAAGTCTGGTTGATAAAATAACAGTTATTTTTCTTTCAGGTGAGACTATGCCTCATTAAACTATTGGAGTTCTTTGAGGATATTTTTACTGTAGTCATTAAACAATGTACTACATAGCATGTATTATACATAGATTTTTCTGACAGATTTGGTAGAGTTTCATATTTGAAGCTAATGTATAAACTGCAGACTTAAGGAAAGCACCCAGGTTTTCTGTTGTACAGATAGTACACGATAACTCAACTGATCTCTTCAACCTTATGGCTTGTGTTAAATAGGTACAGGTTATAATGCAGGACAGAGATTTTATTTTAAGAAGCCAAAGTAACTGACTTCATTTAACCCCTTTTGGTGGAAACTACCGTTTTTCTTGAGGCTGGTGATAGGAAAAACTGATATGAAAAAAAATTGTGTAAGGTAACAAGAACTATAGGGTAAAGAAGTGTATGCAATTAAAATTATTTATGTATCTTGTATAGGTACCTGAGTGGTCAGCTCTGTTTTGACTTCATAGAAATGTGCCATCATTCAATGATGTCATCAAGAGTGAAAGCCTTTAAAAAACTCTGTAAAGCAATTGGTCTGAAAGATCAGAGTTTCATCTCATTTTTTGCATTTTTCTCTCACCCTTTCTCTCTCCCCCTCTGTTTCTTTTCTCAGTGACATGAGAGCTAACATCAGACCACACAGAGATTTCCTGGGAATGTTGCTTTCCTTGAAAAAAAATTGACATGAACATTTTCCAATTCTGAAAAAGCAACCTTTTCTTTTAAAAAAATCAACAACTAGCAACTAGCTGATAAGCTTTAAAAAGGACATGTAGGAATGATAATAAAGTGTATTAGGCACCCCATAGCCAAGTGCTTATTTCCCAACTTGTTTGAACTTCAGCTCTGTGGGTGCTGCTGGGGGAAGGGACTGATAGCCCCAGGCAGTTCCTGCTGGACAAACCTGTGGCTCTGTGGTCCACAGTGCATCTTTCACCCCTCCTCTGTGAGCAGGGGGAAGGGAGAAGGACAGAATAAGAAAAGCGTATGAAAAGAAGGGAACCCCAGGAGTGAGGAGGAAGGGACCCCAGCATCAACATCACACTCCCCTCAGAGATATCTGGGGACACCGGTGGCTCACTGCAACATCCCCAGACCCTTTTCTTGGTGTGGGCTGAAACTGTCCACCATCAGACCTAGGGGGGCTGCAGAAGGGTGAGTGTAACACCAGAAAAAAAGGAAGGATATTCATCAGTTGTCTTGTATAAAAAATTTAAGGATACTATAATTGGCATCTATTTGTATAGATCTGGAATTTAAGTGTTGGTATTATTATAACTGGATATGAAACTCCTTATTTGATTAGACTATTACAGTATTACACTAACAAAGTCTTCACTGAATATATGTTTATATATAATATATATACATATACACAAACATATATGCACATACATACACATATTTAACGTTTACATTTAGCAGACTCAGCTTTCAATATAATACAGCTATTTTAGTTCCCTATCTGTACAAGATATGAGCATGTCTTACACAATTCTGAGTATTTTTCTATGGT
Organism: Nyctibius grandis; assembly: GCF_013368605.1. Taxonomy (NCBI): domain Eukaryota; kingdom Metazoa; phylum Chordata; class Aves; order Nyctibiiformes; family Nyctibiidae; genus Nyctibius; species Nyctibius grandis. Next base: position 14,252,202 of record NC_090659.1, on the reverse strand, counting down.
ACCCAAACTGGGAAAGAAAACATTTATTATTTAGATTTTTTAAATGATCACATTAAGCACTAGGAGCACACAAAACAGTACAGCTTTCCCACATTTATGTTGTAAATATATATTGGAGTGAGAAAACACTACTAAAAACCTCCAATATGCCTTCTTCACAACATGACATAAAAACTTAGAGGACTGTGTTGCTAAGTTGAAACATCCATACATAGATTGATTTGGCAGAGTTCCTTGGGAAGAAGAGAGAAGATAGATGTTTTTGTGGTGAAAAGGAAACCTACTGGTTTCCTGGGTAATTAGAATATGAACATTACAACCTTAATGGAGCAGCATCTGTCAACAAGGCAATCAGACAGTAAATACTAACAATGAAACAGCCAGAAGCTTCTGGTCAATATATAGTCCACTTAGGAATAAAGGTGCCTAGTATTACTTCTGGTACAGTGCTTGGTAGCTCAGACATGTCATATTTTCCCTTATGGCACCACATTTGAATCTCCAACAGTCATTCTCTTTGGGATGGAAGCTTATATAGGTCTTCATCAGTACTATTTTTTTGGGTTTCAGACCCTTTGCAGTTCAGCAAAACCATCCCTGCTGAATAAAGTTCATCCCTTTCTAAAAAGAGATTATAGCAGAGCTATTATTATAAATAAAATATAATATTAACAGGACATAATACTATAAAATTATCAGATTTAATAACATAGTTAAACAGTGTCAGTTTTCATAAATTACAATACTAATGAATGGCAAAATATTCTAGAGGAAAACTTCTCAAACCAATTATGTATATTTATATACATCCAAGCATAATCAAGGAATGGAACGAGTAAGGGGACAATACAGAGTGAGAGAGGATGAAGTGGAAATAGTTGTGAAAGCTGGTAGAAGAGCTTTAGCTTCCTTCCCTTCACCTCCCTCCTCTGTTTTCCAGCCTCTCTTTGAGAATAGGACTCAAATAGACGCAAGCATGTCCCTTATCAGAAATTCTTCTATAGTGTTTAAAGGGGCTTTGCCATAGTGTGATAGACAAGGTGTTTACTTCACCATGTCCTCCAAACAAATAAAAGTCAATTCTCTTTCCTCAGGGATAAAACCTGAAAGAGAGGACTGGGAATGAGAATTATTTTCATCTTGTATACAATGATTCTCTAGAAAATACATCAAATTATTCAGGGAAATAAAAATATTAACAACATTATTGATACAATCGTCTATGAATAATCAATGAGCCCACAGCTCTCGTGACACAATAGGTAAAACCTATAAAATCTGCTTCCTTCCAAATAAGATTTCCATTGCAAATTTATAACACATAATGTGATGCTCAGAGATCTGGTTTGCAGGTCCTCTACAAGCTTTTCCAATACTATGCCATCTTTTACAAAAAATATACATATTTCTTCCCACATGATATATTTTTATTTCATCAACATCTATTCAGCAGAACTGGTCTTGGTTGATACTCATAAATTCTACAATACCAACAATAGTAACTAACAGTAACAAGTAATTGTGGTAAAATAAGATGGTACATAACTAATGGTCTATTATAGCTAGTTGTTCTCTTTGAATTTTCAGAGGGCATAAAATAATAATTCTGGTATCATAATTACTTGTATTTGTATTGTGTCATATTTCACAGATATGTACTAAAAGCCTAGCCTGAAAAGTGGACAAAAAGGCATGGTACTATACTATAAAAGACAATATAAGCTTTTTTGTATCCTTAATAGCAAGCTATGTTATATAAAACATACATTCCTTATATTTCCATTCATGACAAATTTCTACTAACCCACTCACCCTTTTCCTCATAGTTAACTTATTAGTTTACCTAAGACCTTCTGCAAGAAATTATTGCAATATTTCTTTATTCCACATGCTACTGAAATATTAAATGCAGACCATGTATGTGTTATTAATAAAAAATCAACAAAAAAAAATCAAGTTTTTCAATTTTCTGTGGGGAATTCAGTTCTATAGCAGACAGATGACATATTAGATGATTGATGCAGAACCTGCAAACGCTGCATGTATGCATTGTGCGTCTGTCTGTGTGCATGTACATAGTTTAAATCTTATTTTGTTTGTTCTGCAAAATAGCAGTAATTTATATGTTAAAGATGAGCACTGTCGGCTGATTATTTTGCAATTGTGTGGTGGTTTATTACAAGAGGCTTCTATGCCTCACTTACCATGTGCGTCTAAAAAAAGCTTTGAGCTCAGCATATACTAGGCAGATGGACTTGTACTTTGCTGATAACAGAACATACAATTATAAATGCTCTGCTACAGCTGTAATTAATACACTAACAAAATGGGTTGAAGATGTATGAGTGGACTATCTCAAAAATACAGATGGTAATACTTGACTTCCCAGAAAAATTGTCCCCCTAAGTGGGAATTAACAAATGCAGAAAACCCAAGAACCTGAATATGCACCAAAACTATTATTGGGAAACTTTGTTCTTATTCAAAAACATCACCAGCCCTGTCAAATGCTCATTATTCAGGTTAAATTTCATTCCGAATGAATGTGGGTTTTTTCATATAAATAATGTTAGTAGGGCCAAAAAGTTACTTTGGCATGTGTATGTATTGTAAAGATCTTCCAAAAACCTAGTTAAAGGAACACCCTTAGTGAGATTATTAGCAGAAAAACTAAGCACTGAAAAAGGGATTTTAAAATTGCTCAAGGATGCAGTTTGAAAAGTAAAATGATCAAAACGTGCTTCACGAAAAGTAAAAAATTCAAAAAGGCACACCATCAACTGTTACATGGTTTAAATTAGTTGTGTTACCAATCTGAATTCATTCTGGTGTCAAAGCTACATAAGGTGCTCTTTTGTTGTGTTTTAGTTTTATGGGTATTTAAAGTAGCAAAACATTATTATCATGGCCTGTGTAAAATGATGCTTGTTTATAAATCATTTGTATGTTTTACTGTAACTATGTTGTACCTTGTCTGATGCTGTAAATTGTATTATAATTCATGGTTTTATAAAACACAAAAGTTGCAAGTGACCTATATAGAAATATTGAGAAAAACATGGGATTTAAAATATATCTTTGCTAAAGCCCTTAGGTGCATATGAATATCCCACTGATACACAGATCTAGCTGGAAAACGTGGAATTTGCACCTTCGGATCTGTTTAAGAGGTGGTATTGAAGGGTGGTAAAAGCAGCAGCAAAAAGTGGTGATATTTTCTTATGAGGGTTGGTGCTAGTAGGGGAATCCAGTGCTGCTCTTTGTGTTTGAATTTGGCTTGCTGCTGTGTGACACGTTAGTAGGTATGAGCTGAGAAAGCCCCTAATGCACCTGAAGACAGAAGGCTAATTTCAAAATGCACAGAACAGCAGAAGCAACTACTAGCCTAGCATGCGAGCAGCTGATCTCACTGGGAGTTCACAGCAAGAAACAGCCACAAACTAGAATAAATTCTAATCGTCTTTACCTAGGAGAGCAAAAGTCTGTCCTAAACTCTCTAGGCATCAGAAGTTGCAATGGATAGGGCACAATGCAAGCTGTTATTTCCTCAGAGGAGTCTAACCTCCTTTTTTTTTTTTCCAGCAGAAGATTTGATCCTCAGTTCAGTTCTGAAAACCTTCATCTGAAATTCCACTGAAGTTTATCATCAATTTATAAATTGTAAAAGTAAACAAAAGTTTACTTTGGCTGCCTCTCATTAAGAATCAAAAAATTCTTTGAATTACCTGTGTGTTCATGCTCAGAAAAACTTTCTCCTGAGAAGTATCCGTACATACATGTGGTACTTGTTTTTACATATAAAAGCCTTAACTGCTTTTTAATGTTTATTTTAAATGTAGAATATTCTTAAATTATACACACAAAAAAATATTTCATGTAGGTTAAATAAAACAAGACTGACTTTCAAAAAAAAAAAAAAGATAAAGTAACTTTCTTCTACAGAACCATGTTTTTTTAGAAATGTTGACACAACTAACTGTGCTTGGAATACCAAACACTGAAGAATGTTTTTATTCACTGTTTTGGAAACTGGAATGCTGAGAACTGTCAAATGTCATTCAGCCTGAGCCCAGATCCATTTCACCAGTTCTCCCCATCAGGAGACTTCAACAACCATTTTTAGTCAAGTACTATGGAAATCAGAACTATTTTGAACATGTTTGTATTAGTACTGTAGTTATATGAAATTCTTAACAGAACATTTTACAAGAGAAGTAATAGAATGTTGAACACACACACACACACACACACACACACACACACACACACACACAGTGCTGTGACTATGTTAGTTTTCCCCATATAGGGGGAAAATTTATCATGGTTTTCTGGAAAATTCACAGTATTCATGGGTAAAGGTGTCACAAATACCACCACCTATATTAGCCTTTTGAGCTACAATGAGTGGATCTGTCATACAGACAGGTATACATTTGAATTTCTACATTTGTGAAAGAGAATGACACCCTTTTGCATATACTCTGCTTTTTTATTCCCAATATCGACAATTTCTGCTTGAGAAGATTATCTTCTATTATTTATCACTGAAGTCTGCGTCAGGAGTGATGCATGTTTTCCCTGATTTAGCTTTTTGTTGAAAAATAGGATTAAATATACAGGTCAAAATAAGTGTCCGAGAAGTAAGTTGGTTTATTTTTGCAAATAACTTCAGAAGGAAAATATGCAGTAACTTAAAATAACACCAAACAAAAGCCAGGCTAGCAAGCACATGGTTACATTCTTATCTCTGTCTCGCTCTTCCTGGAGGGCTACCAAAATCTGAGATCATAAAAGATTTTTTTTATAATCCTTCCAAGTCACATAATTTTTAAATAAAATACACATACTAGTAATGGATTGCACTAGTGACTTAAATACTACGTTATCTAATGTGTCACCTAAGATACCAAACTTGCTAATATTCTTAAAAATTTCCATATTAGACTATTAATTTGAAGCAAAATTCAGGGCTGTTCAGGATCCTCCAAAACTTTTTCACTCTATATTTCTATTTGTTTCTTCTTTTTTCTTTTTTTTTTTTAACTCCCAAATTCAGGTTAGTTTAAGAAATGAGACATGGCGAAACTAGAGATGACTGTGAATACTATTACTAAAACAATCAGCTCTAGTCATTGTATTTGACTTCTATTCCGTTATTACTCTTTACAACAAAAATTGAGCAAAATACAGTAACAGTCATTTTCAATCAATTATTTCAAATAACTAGATATCAATACATGGGAACACATACATGCACTGCTGCTCAACTGAGTTTCTATGCCACTGTCTTTTTATTCTCTGAGGTAATCACTTGCTAAGGAATAAACCAAAAAGCGATTTAAAAACTAAGTCTAGTTGTGACTAGTCTAATTGCAGTACTATAAACCATATTTATTAAGTATTATCAAATACAAAGATAATATTTCTTCATTAGTGTGAACCTCAGTGTTTTAAAAAATATTTTGACAAATCTGTAAAAATATGCCACTAAAAAAAAAAAGAATCATATCATGCAGGTAAAGTGGATCATTCTAAGTGGAAGTCACTTTCGGATAACTTCACAAGCATCCTATGAGTCTCCTTAGACAGACTGTGTTCCTGTGTTCCCTATAACACCTGGGCACGCAATGCTATCTAAGCCTTATAAACGAATGACTAACTGATCAAGTGACGAAGAGATCTTAAAAAAAAAATTTGAAAAAGGGGAATCTGTAGATTCAAGCTTCCAAAAAGACAAAATTTTGAATTACCTTTCAAAACAAAAGCAAAAGTCTAATTGTCTTTTGAGTCTTCTGTAACCCAGTCTTAAGATTCAAAGAGTTAGTAAACACATCATAGGGAAATTTTTGTAAGAGAACATAGGAAAAGATGCTGTCTCCAAGGTGACTCGAATTAAATCTCTGTGTTCTATGTAGTGTGCTCTGACTTTTAACAAGATGAAAGATCCTTTATAGTATTAATATATCACCAGTACAAACTGGGGCTCTGAACAGCAGAGGCAAGAAAGTAGCATGACTCCAAACAGTCATCAGTATTTCACAGGAACAAGAATTATTGTCTTTATGTTGGTGGTTTTAACATAGGGGATGTTGCATAGATGTTTGTGGTTAAAGCATTTAAAAAATAAATTGTGGAATCTTTTGCAAAAGGTAATACTCACATGGGGAATTGAATCTCTCAAACAGGATGGTCAGCTGCTGTCCAGATGCTGACCCGAGTCTCTGTTAAGAGTCTTTGCAACAGCATACAAATGGCCACATCAGGTGAGATGGCCCAGACTGTTCTGCTGTATTTTTATAGTCCAGCTTCTGTATGGCCCTACATGATCATTCTAGCACATGCATGACCACTGCTATTGATTATTTTAAACCACGTACAAAAAAACCTTTTAGCTATCTTAACTATGTGCAAAAGTCTATCCTCCACGACCATTTCTGCAGTTGTGGGAACAGTTTCCACAGACTATTTAAAATTATTTATGTTCGGTTTGATCAGTTTCTTCATCTACAGCAGTACTTACCTCAGTAAGTCCCTTGCATGGCCAGATTCTCTGCCCAGAATGTTAATCAACCATCAATTAATCAATCAATCAACAGATACAGGTAGTGCCTACCAGGTGGTCTAAGCACTTCAGAAGTCAACTGGGGGAGTCTTCTGGACTGTTCAAAATTCTTGCCTAGAGAACTCCTGTCAGAACTAGTCAGGTGCCAGCCCTGTGATTCACCTTACCTGAAGTTCATCTGCTGTCTCAAATCAGCCCATTACTTCATCTACAGGTCCTGCTGGACTAACCCGATCTCCTTCTATTACAAGATGACCCACTTACTGGACGAGGGAAAGGCTGTGGATGTTGCCTACTGTCTTCATTTAGCCCACACCCACGGCTAAACAATAAGCAGTTGTTCTATCACGTAATCTCCCCTCCCCAACGAAGAAAGGGAATTGGGAAACGGAAGGAAAATTGTGGGTTAAAATACAAACAGATTTGATAAAATAAGGAAACCAATATCGATGCTGATATGGAAGAGACAAAATTATATTTAGCCCACAGAGTGGTGGCAAGTCACTCCTGAGATAACAATCATTGCGAGGAGAAGGAGAAAAAGGGAGGGAAGAAGGGAGCAGATCAAAAAGCCCAACCCATCCCCAGCAAGCTTTCCCATTTATAGCGAACATAGTGTTAATGTTATTGAATACACCTGAGGGCCAGGCTGGGTCAGCTGCCCTGGCTTACTGCTAATGACCTTGATCACCATACCACAGCTAGCCACAAACTGAAACAAAATGTAACAGAAAAAATTTATCCCTGCAAAGCAAGGACATCTACCCAGACTTTAGTAAAGCCTATATTGCCATCTCCCAGAGCATTCTCCTGGAGAAACTGACTGCTCATGGCTTGGATGGGTATACACTTCTCTGGGTAAAAAACTAGGCCCAGACAGTTGTCGTGAATGGAGTTAAATCCAGTTGGCAGCCGGTCACAAGTGGTGTTCCCCAGGTCTCAGTATTGGGGCCAGTTCTGTTTAATGTCTTTATCAATGACCTGGACCAGAAGATCAAGTGCACACTCAGTAAGTTTGCAGACAACATCAAGTTGGGTGGGAGCGCTGATCTGTTTGAGGGTAGGAAGTCTCTGCAGAGGGATCTCAACAGGTTGGATCGATGAGCTGAGGCCAACTGTATAAGATTCAACAAGGCCAAGTGTTGGGTCATGAACTTGGAGCACAACAACCCCATGCGATGCTACAGGCTTGGGGAAAAGTGGCTGGAAAGCAGCCTGGTGGAAAAGAAACTGGGGATGTTGATTGATGGCTGGCTGAATATGAGACAGCAGTGTGCCCAAGTGGCCAAGAAGACCAACAGCATCCTGGCTTGTATCAGAACTACTGTGACCAGCAGGACTAGGGAAGTGATTGTCCCTCTGTTCTTGGCACTGGTGAGGCCGCACCTTGAGTACTGTGTTCAGTTTTGGGCCTCTCACTAGAAGAAAGACATTGAGGTGCTGGAGCGTGTCCAAAGAAGGGCAACGAAGCTGGTGAAGGGTCTAGAGCAGAATTCTTATGAGGAGTGGCTGAGAGAACTGGGGTGGTTTAGTTTGGAGAGAAGGGGACTAAGGGGAGACCTTATTGCTCTCTCTACAACTACCTGAAAGGAGGTTGTAGCGAGGTGGGTGTTGGTCTCTCCTCCCAGGTAAGAAGTGATAGGACAAGAGGAAATGACCTCAAGTTGTGCCAGGGGAGATTTAGATTGGATATTAGGAAAAATTTCTTCACTGAAAGGGTTGCCAAGCATTGGAACAGGCTGCCCAGGGAAGTGATGGAGTCACCATCCCTGGAGGTATTTAAAAGACGTGTAGATGTGGTGCTGAGGGACTTGGTTTAGTGGTGGACTTGGCAGTGCTAGGTTAATTGTTCGACTTGGTGATCTTAAAAGTTCTTTCCAACCAGAACGATTCTATAATTCTATGATTCTGTGAGAGACTAGTGCCTTGACCTCTCGGGGAATTGACAATTTAAGTGCAATGGGCACGAACACAGACACAGACACATCTGATGTACTTAATCACACAAAAATTATACCTATAGGACAAACTTGAATTTCATACTTAAAACTTAAATCTCATGCTTACAACTTATATTGCATAGATTTTGCCATGGGGTATTTGTTTAAAAGAGCAGGGAAAGCTACTTGCAACACTTTTGGAATTGGTCTAAACAGAGAGTTTCACTGTAACTTACACTGTGTACCTTTCTTGAGGACCAGAGAGCCTCATTCAGTCAATTTCTTCATTTTTCGGTAGCAATACACTCACTTGATAATTATACAAAATCAGAGGAAGAATCATAAGTTACTTGGAGAGGAGGGTAACTTATTTTACTTGTTACTTATGTTAATAATGATTCTTATGAGTGAATGTCAGATTCCTGTAAATGTCATCACTCTTTCCCTCTCATTCGTTACGAATAGCACAGTCTGCTTTAAAACTCAAAAAGACCTCAGTGATTTTAAGGATATAAATGATTAAAGAAATATCTAGACCAGTAAAGGTCAGATATACTATTATCTTTGATATTTAAGGTCACTTGAAGTTTTCTAACTTGATAACTCCATTTGTGTGAGGGTGCTGTAATTATGTTTCAAGGGCTTCAGCTCTTTAAAAACACTTCTGTTGCTTAGTGATTATCAGAAAAAAATTGTAAATTACTACCTCAAATTTATTTTATCAAGGATAGACTGTGCTATATACCAGTTAGATGGGTTATTGGGGGGTAAACAGGAAGAAGAAAAGAGTGAGCAATTCAATGGCTAATTAGGAATGGCACAAATAACTGAATATGTGTGCCTTTATACATGTATAAAAATAATTTGTGTGAATTAATGAAATACTAAGGTTGAAAACACCTAAAAACTTGTTCTCCGTTACCCAAACTCACTTAAACAATTTTGCCTCTCTGTATTCAACTCTACTTCCTGTAATCAACTTCCTACTTCACCTCTAACTTCCTATAAATTCCTTACAGCCTGCTTTTCTCTTTTCTGATCTCCTCTAAGTCATATCTTACTCCTAATACTTTATTCTGATTCTTTTACATGAGACTGGGCAACAGTTGCTTTCTGGCAAAAAACTGATATCTGGGTATTCAACAAATTTGCAGAATAGTCAAAATACTTTTTTGGATTGTTCTGATAGGTTCATAAAATGAGTGATGAACTTGGCAGCTGAGTTGCAGTAAGTGCTGTTTTTCAGGCACTGTCACGTGGGATAGGACAATGAGGAAAAATGAGAATAAAGGTAGAGGTACATAAGGAATATGAGGATGAAGAGCTAATTATATTGAAGCTGGAAAGAAATGAGGCGCCACCCAATGTTGGTAAGTTAAACTCTTTAACACCTTCCTCTCTCATGCCAGTTCCACCTTTTTTACAACACTGGTCCAGACTGATGCCAACTTGCGTGAACTTTTGAAGCCTTCTCCCTTCTGAAGGCCTGATTTTCCATCAAGGCAAGTACTAACAACTTTGTAAAGGGAGCTTCCCAACACCAAAGCTAACTCCTCATCTTAAAAATATCCTTTTTGAAAGGCAAGGGCAGGCAATGTCTTTTGAAGGCTCATTGAAAATTTGTCTTTAGGAATACATATTGAAGTACTTTTTTTCTGCCACGCCATCATCCTGACTACCTCATGAGTAAAGTAGGACAAACAGATGCTCTAACTGATTTTAAGATCAAAAGTCTACATAGTACGTGAAGAAAGAGAGCAAATCTTATCTTCTGATTGCCTGTGTTCCCAGTCTTGCTTCTTTCTATGAATGTTACAAGCAGTCTGATGAGTAGCATAGGAAATACATGGGATTTACTTGGAAGAGATTTTTGTATTCGTAGAGTAGACCATGTACAACATATTCAAATATATGATGAAAAGTTATGGCACACAATATCATGTAATTCTTTACAAGAAACATGCAATTGTTCATTAAAGGAATAGATGTTATCTATATAATTTTGCTAAACTGAAGACAACCATACAAATTAATTTTGCAGTCCAGGGCTCTTACAGCTGTTGTGAGACAGCTGTATTAGAACATGTTGAAATATTTCTATAACACCCAAGGATGCAGACATACCTGAGTAAAATGTATCCTTTCTTGTATGTCATGATTCATATTTTACTAGACTTCTCTTTCACTATCCCACATAAAACTCAGTGAATGTATATATTATTCTATTGTTTATGAATCTTTTTACATAAAGATTTCAGCCAAAATGAAACAGTGGCTATTCTTAAATATGCTATATAGCTTATCGTTTAACACAACTGAGTTCCCTGCCTTCGGAGGTCCTTGGGATTATCTTAGATTTAAATCAAATATTCCTAATGGGTTTTGTGCCTTTAAACACAATATTCGATACTTAACATTTGAAGATGAAGAAGATGCACATCTGTCCTGGTTTGGCCTACACCAGGCCGATTTTCTTTTCAGTGATTTTTACTTTCAGCTAAGTCTCCTCTAAGTAACTGCACTTTCTGATACTAACTGCATGTTTTGCAGACAGCGTCTGCTTCCAGGACTGATAACGCTCGAAGTTTGTAGTTATCGCTGAGGCACCGGTAGGGATGTTGTGCAGAAAGGCTCTTGCTGTACTTGTTCTTGAGAGAAACCAAGGTCACTGCTGAATTCCTCACTGCTTACGAGTGAAGAGCCGAAGGGGGGTCGCAGCTGCAGGGGGGAGCGGATAGGGCAGGTGACCCAAAATTGACCAACAAGGGTATTCCATCCCATACACGTCATTCTCAGTATAAAGCGGGGGGATCACGAGGGTCTCGCTCTCTTTCTGCTATGGCCAGTGTCCAAGGAGGACTCTGTCTGTTTTCCTGCTGCCCCCGGTCCCGATCCGTGCATTCCTGAATCCAGCTCTCGACCGTCGCTGGGCCGGCTATTAAACCTATGGCAACATCAAGACTTATGTACTACTTGAAAAAATTCTGGAATAGTATTCTGACAGATGCCAGGGAGAAAAATGTGCAAATTTCAGTTGTGCAAATTTCAGTGTTCATCTTTACAAAAGGCATTACAATATAATTTTTATTAAAATTGTAAAGTTAAAACTAAACAAAATGCTTATACAGTTGTTCTGGTAACTATAGTAAATGCACCTGAATAATTATAATAATAATAATAACAACAACAACAACAATAGCAAATCAATCAAATTTAGACATACTTCACTAATGAAGTATTTATACAGCGTATGAGTGTGACTCTCTACAGAAGAGTTCAAAAACTTTAGACCTATAGCATCCATAGCAGATGTTATAAAGCCAGTATACAGAATTCCACCTTCTCATTGGATTCAGAGGTTTTTGGAACAGTCCTCATAAAGACAATCCTTTTCATGCTTAGCAGGGTAGCAGATCAGACTCCTGTAAGATATTTTGCACAGGGAGGAAAAAAAATGTTCTTAAGGATAAACAGAGGCATTGTGGCAGTACCCTTTTCACTGCTTTCTCATGGAAATATGGCGGTATAGAACCCATGCGACCTATTGCAACAGAATCATGTCTTTGCTGAGAACAATACAAAGTCAAAAACTTCATGCAAGAGAGAAGCCTTCAGTGGATTATTTTAAACCTTAGGGAACCAGAACATAACAGCAAAGTCCTGTTCATATTTTGGCCCAAAGTAATCATGTGATGGGGAATGCTGGTTTGATCATTACAGGGATAAAGTTTGAGGTAAACTGAGTCATTTTCAACCACAGTCAGACATCTGTTTATTCTCAAGTTCACTTATACAGCATCTGAGAGAGCTACCAAAATGCAAAAGAATCAGAATAAAGTATTAGGAGTAAATATATAGAGAGGAGACTGAAACTCCTTGTTAGTTTGATGGAAAATAACAATATAATTGTATGTATTTGTATGAAAACAAGCTATACAAATCTGAATTAAAATAATTTTTAAATGCTTGAACTAAGATACATGGTCTCCAAGATATCAAATGATTAAAGGCAGCTTCTGATGTTGCAGAAAATGCTACTGTAGCAGTATCTAATAAAAATTACATTGTTTCATCCTCTTGACTTGTTGTTTGTGTTTTTAAAGCAAAATAAACCAACAAAACACACAATCTTTCCTCTCATTATAAGCTTTCTGCAATATTTTGTTTATTTTCTACAACAGGTTTTCCAAGTTTGTGTGTAAATCATATCTTACACTATAGTAGAGAAATTTTCTGGAAAGTATGTTGGCTTTCTTAATAGCAGATTTTTCTTTGGAAAAGCAAACCGTTTCTTCCTATTATGATTTTCTCAACAGAATACATACTTCAATTGTTTCAATTCAACGACATTTGAAACCCTTTATTTCTCCTGCTGATGTTTTTCAGGGAATTTTTACTAGCTTAATAGTTCCAACAGGTGTTCTCTCAGACTCAGGGTATTTATTCCATGTCTCGCTGCTTCAAAAATAAGTCAGAGCTTTGATAATTGCCCCACCTGAAAGACCAGTCTTTTATTTAATACTATATGCATATACGTTTTTTCTTCCAGAACATTTACCTGTAAGCAACAGGAAACATTTAATGATGCATTTATAAGAAACCATGCACTTGATTTGTAGGAATTTTATGAATATGTAACTGGTTTTAATGGAAGGTGTGATATGTCTTCTATAATTCAAACAGTATTTTTATAGTCTTTTAGTGTTCGGGGGTTTTTTTCCCCAAATGTCACAATACACTAAATTTTCCATTTCTTTTTTTTTTTCTCAAGTATTAAATAGTGATAAACATACCCTAAGTCAATTAGTGATAGATTTAAGATAACATTCTACACATCTGAAGAAAAGTGGAGTTACCTCCTCAGAGTCAGAAAAATGTTTATGAGGATAAAGTAGCTACCGTTTCATAAAGACCTATGGGATTTAGGTACCTAGATGCATTATATTATTTTTTTCGTCCAGATTTATCTGGGAAAATATTAACTTTGGTTCCAGAAATATTTCCACTGAGCACATTTTAAAAGCTTTATAGAACAGTGGGTATAGTACTTGTATTAAAAAAGCTGTGTGCTTTTTTAATGGAAAATTTTATGCTACTAGCTAAGTTTAAAGGTATGAAATATTCGTTTTTTAAATAACATCAATAATAAGCATTGCATACTGTTCCATAAACTAAAGGAATAGTCAACATCTTGAAATGTGGCATTCAGAAGATGACGACTCTTCTGATGGAGAGTAGGATACAGTAGCTTATTCAAAGGGTTTATTCATAGGCTAAACCAAGAACACCAACCTTTTCAACTTTCTGTCTATGACATAAAAAGAATTTGGGTCCCGAGTGTCATGTCCTGTGTTCATGTATGTTTTCCCACATTCTTGAAGCACTGGATTTACTTTGCATGCAAATGTCATTTACATTAACTATGAGCATTATCTCAAACACCTGAAGGAAGCAGAAGAATTATTGCATATGGAATGTTCAGTGATGTTACTAAGGTTATTACCACAGGGTGACCAGGGAGGTTTACCAGACCTTGAAGGAAGGCAGTGGATGTGAGAGCACTGTAAGCATCAGAACAATTTATCTGACCTGCCATTTACTCCTCAAAGGCCTTGGAAAAAGAAGAAAGCTACAAGAGGTTATCATCAGGCTGGGTGCATTGCCCCAGCAGGCATCTTTCAACCTTTAGGTCTTCTGTTGAGCATATCTAAAACAGCGGAGTGGGAGTCGGCCTCTTCTACCAGGCAACTAGTGATAGGACAAGAGGACATAGCCTCAAGCTTCACCAGGGGAGGTTCAGCTTGGACATTAGGAAGCATTTCTTCTCAGAAAGGGTTATTAGACATTGGAACAGCCTGCCCAGGGAGGTGGTGGAGTCACCATCTCTGGAAGTGTTTAAGAACAGACTGGACATGGCACTTAGTGCCATGGTCTAGTTGACATGGTGGTGTCAGGGCAATGGTTGGACTCGATGATCCCAGACTTCTCTTCCAACCTGATTGATTGATTGATTGATTGATAATCTAACTGGAGCTTTTTCATAATGCTCTTAGTCTTCATCAGACATAAGAGCAAGATGGGTTTATAGTTCAGTGCAGCTACAACTTCAACCACACTAGCAAACCTGATTATAATCACAATGACACTATGAAAGTAGTTAGCAATACTAAGGACACCCTGAAAGCTATCGATATGAAATTAAAGCTTTAAACTATAGGTGCCAAAGGTCACTTTAATTGAAAGCCACCTAAAGTAATTCCAGCTAAGAAATAATAATAAAAAGTATATCTTAATTACACATATGCACTCCTGTACACATACAGACACAAAGGAACAAAAGAAAGGTATTCTTTGTCTTTTTATTGACACTTTGCCATAACCTAATACTGGAATCACTCTAGGATATATTCATGCCCTTTAAGTCAATGTGCTGCGGTATAGAAGAGTTTGATAAAGTTCTATAGCTGCACAGCTTCTTAAAGAGGTAAGATTATGTTAAGAGGGAAACATTTACTAAATAAAGTAAATGCTTACCACTCATTAAACCTTACAATTTTTTATACCTTATTTAAACAGTAGAATAAGAGGGTTGGGTTCTATCTCTCAACCACCCCCCTTTTTTTTGTGTTTAGAAAAGACAGTATGTCCAAGGGTCAATTTATCTTGCATGTAGATATCCAAAAAAATAGATTTCAGGGTACATGTCAACATTTAAGATTTGGTGAGCTCTGGTTAGAAGGAAGCAAACACTCTCGTCCCCTACCCAAACATGATAAATGTTTCTGTAGTTGTTTTCATGAAGGAATGGAGTGGTACCATTATAGCCTGAGACTGACTGGAAAGTACACATAATTGGGTTTTGTTCTGTGTTTTGTTTAGGATTTGCTCATGTATCCATAACTTATTATCAAAGACCTTTCATAATATAATAGTGTGATTCTTAATTTAATTGATTAAACATTATTAATTCTTCTATTTACTTTCCATTTAATCTATAATGTTTATCTGTCTTCTAAAAAGAGCGACTGAAAGAGCAGATCTGTGAAAGAAAGATTGTATGGAACAGTCTAGTTTGAAGTGAAGTTTAGGGAAAAAAAACATATGAACAATGAGAAACTTACTTAAGGGAAAAATCAGTTTAATATCAAACTTATGAAAATTTTTGTAAAATGGTAAGAAAAAGTAAGTATGAATATGAAAAAAAAATAAACCAGAGAAGAATATACTGTTTAATATACAATGAAAAATGAAACAATTGCTCTCAATAAAATAATAATAAAATTGGAAAAGACGATTTTTCAGGTCAAGAGGATTAGATTGGAAGAAGTCTTGAATATGTAAATGAACAAACAGACACCAGGAATCATTTAAAACAAGAGTTTTGCTACAGCTTGTGTTGATATGTGGGCTATGAACTCAACTGCTATTTCATAAAGGTACCTTAAAATAGTTGGGTATTTTTTCCCAGTAAAGACAAAGGTATATAAGTAGAATCACTACTGCAGTGTGCATCCGTAGGTTTCTCACAGTAAAATTTTACCATGACAGCTATAGGTATGTTTATTGGTCATATAAATGCCAAATATATCTATAAACATTCTTTTTATAGCACATATTGAATTAATTGGTGCAAAAGAATATTCCCATAAAGAAATGGTCCTCAACACAAATTCTATAATCACAATCAACCTAAAATTTGCAGACACAAAGACATACATTACTTGATGTTACTATTGTTTGTTTAGTTAAAAATGAGCTGCAAAAGTTTGTTCTGGTGTTCTAAGTTTTATATTGTGTTTCAATTAGCGCTGAAAAATTGATTTGGGGTTACTTCTTGTAATTACAAAACATTAAATTCTTTGTCTTTTTTTCCAGTCACCACAAGAGGACCTAAATTATTGAAGAAGCAAAATCTGAAGCAGCTATGATTAAAATATGCAATAATACAACATATACCCAAAAATCAATAGCATTAGTTAGTGGATACACACTCAAAAATTTCCAGATCAACTTTCCTCTCTTCAGATATTCTTCAGATTCCTACTTTGCGTAAGATCTCCCATGGAGAATTATTTAGCACATTTCCATTGAAAACAGAAGATCAGCAGATTTCACAATGTTAGAGTTAACAGGAGGGTAGAAATGAAACACCCAGTGACAGACTTAGAAGCAATAAAGTGAACTAAATCTAGGAATATCAAGAAATCCAAAAAATCAAGGAATAACCCATTTAAAAGTTACAGTACATTTTCAAAGCATTTAGAAGAGTACAGTAGATGTCTCTAAATGAGGTACCTAAAAATAATAATTAAGTAGTTAGTTCCCAGGGGAACCAAAATAAAACACAGACATGTCAGCTGTAAAATAAATATATATAAAAAATACATATAAAAGACTAGTCTTCAGTCAAATCCAAGCTATCAAATGACCAAAAATAAACACCCTCAACAGATTTTTTTTAATATAATGAGAAAATAATTCTTATAATTTAGCTGCAGAGTTATTAATCACCTTTCTCATTTTAACTTGTGGTTATGATTATAATTCAGCCATCAGTGCAAATCATAAGATAGATTTTATCTTCATTTTAGATAGGGCATTCTGTAGGGCTCCTTGAACATAGGAGAATATGTTCAAAATTTGCTTATAATAACTCAGTTTTGTTTAGTTCCAGTTTGATATTTGTAATGCAGAGCTAGTTCTTTCAGTGCTGGAAGACAGAGTTATACTCATCTCTTCATAGGCCACTGAATATTTTGCTGTGTTCCTCAATATCTTTTCCCAAAGATCAGCTGTTACTCTATATGACAGGCAGGCTGATTGGGACTGTAATAATTTGGAAAGATTGTACTGGGATGTCAGCTGAATTAGTATATATCTACAGAGAGATCAATAAGGAGGTGATGATATTTGTCACCTTTCTCTGCACTTGCTTACGCTTCTGCTCCAGTGGCATAGTTACTAGGCTCCTCTTACACATTTACCCTCTCCTGGGAAAATACCTACACTGTCATCTTAAATTAGGACTTAATACTTCACTTGAGCTCAGACTACCTTATACTACTCGATTCTGCAAATAATCCCCAACTGGACCCTCTCTGTCAGTAACATCAATGTGTAGACTATTAATTTCCACAGGTCTTCGTATACAAACACTTTGCTTCATGCAAGCCTAATTCCAGTGATGCCATGGTCCATTTTCACCTCCTTTTTTTTCTTGGCTAAGAACTTAAAATGAGCTCATTTTTTTAACATAACGTCTGCCATGGCTTCCCAGCATAGGAAAAGTCCATGCCCTCTCCAGTGTAGACAACAGACGATTTAGGTTTTACATATTACTTGCTCTTCAGCATCACCATCAAAAGCAAAAGAATTCCCATTTCATTTTGGTTGCCACCTACAGGTTGTTCACTACAGTGGTAGTCTTCCCAAAAAACAATGCTTAATTTAGAAAAGAACAAGAGAAATAAAAATGGAAATAAAAGAGAAATTATTTTTCTCAATTTTCATTGGTTGCTGGTTGTACCTGAAAAATCATAAGGGTTGTACTTATTTCCAGTGTTTCCCTTTCTGTGAAGATCCTGTTAGATATCTAAAGATCTTAAAAAGAGAACAAAACAAAGCTCTCATATCCTTTGAATAGCAGGGAAGAAAGCAGGGAAAACAGGGTATCTAAAACTAGCAATTGCCAATCAAACATAAAAGAATACATGTCCCGGGAAGCAGCAACAGAAGGGCTGCTCCACGAATGAAGACAACCTGGGAACTCAGGACAACTCTAGCATGGAGAGGACAGTGGCCCTTGACCCAGGAACAGTCCCACAGCACCTGAGCAGAGTGGACAGAGCAGGTCCCATAGCAGCAACAGACTCTGTCAATTATCTATTGACCATCAGCCAAATACAACGCCTCACATCAGGCACAAGGACAATCCAGAAAAGCCAACAAAGAGGACAGGGCAAGCAAGGAGCAATGCTGAACACAGGCTACCCACAACACAGCTCAGAGCAGGACTGGGTACACAAGTCTGAGTTGAGATGGTGTTCCTGGGGCATCATCAGAGGATGTGGGTAGATGTCCTAGGTGAGGCTGGCCAGAGTCATTAAAATGTGCTGCTGCACTCAGGGCTCTGAAAGCATGCCTCCAGCTGTCGTACTACTTATTTTTCTTTTTTAAGTTAACATTTGTCAAGGGAAAATACCTGTTACAGAATAGAATGAGTGTTGGAAGTCCACCAAGGCTCGTGACAACAGCAGTTGTCAAGGGAAGTGTGTAATAGTGCAAGCACAAGTGCTCCAGCTCTGAGGGAGCCCCAGATTCCATAAACTGAATGTGGTTTGTATTTAGAGCAGTCAATGGATTGCTCTTTCATTAACTTATCCAGCCTTCCTTTGGATTCCCTGTAAACTTTAGTATCCATAGCATCCTATGGAAAGAAATTTCAAAGCTTATCTATATATTTCCAGGGGATTCAGCTATATTTGTTAAACCTTGCTCCTACCCCACTGACCTTTTTGTCAGTGACTATTTCTCATTAGCAAGTATTGGGACTCTGGAGCAACATAATGGGTGCTGAGCACGACATTCAAATTATGTATGTATCCTGAGGTTTTACTGCAGACCATCTCTAGTCTGGGTCCACAGAATGAACATTCATTAGAAACTGGAACACGTAGGTGGGCTCCTGCAGCACACATTTCATTTTACTTTCACTTGACAGAAATGCAGTTTGCATGTGCTGTGGTGGAAAATAAAGCTTTAAGGGGACATAATCTTAACGTCAAACCAGGACTCTCCTATGTCAATCAAAAACATTAAGGTAGCCACACTCACTGAGAAATGCATCCCAATTTATCTGCTGTAAGAATGTCACGATATTATAGACTTCTAAAGTATCCCTCTATCCCGCTCCCTTCCCCCAGATTTTTTTTCCTGGACTGAAGACTAAGTGTCAGGTCTTGCACTTGGGTCACAAAAACCCCATGCAATGCTACAGGCTTGGGGAAGAGTGGCTGAAAAGAGACCTGAAGGTGTTGATTGACAGCTGGCTGAATATGAGCCAGCAGTCTGCCCAGGCGGCCAAGAAAGCCAAGAGCATCCTGGCTTGTATCAGAAATAGTGTGGCCAGCAGGACTAGGGAAGTGATCGTCCCTCTGTACTCGGCACTGGTGAGGCTGTCCCTCAAATACTGTGTTCAGTTTTGGACCCCTCACTACAAGAAAGACATTGAGGTGCTGGAGCATGTCCAAAGAAGGGCAACAAAGCTGGTGAAGGGTCTGGAGAACAAGTCTTATGAGGAGCAGCTGAGGGAACTGGGGTTGTTTAGTTTGGAGAAAAGGAGGCTGAGGGGAGACCTTATCGCTCTCTGCAACTACCTGAAAGGAAGTTGTAGCAAGGCGGGTGTTGGTCTCTTCTCCCAAGTAACAAGTGGTAGGCGGAGAGGAATTGGCCTCAAGTTGCACCAGGGGAGGTTTAGACTGAATATTAGGAAAAATTTCTTCACTGAAAGGATTGTCAAACATTAGAACAGGCTGCCCAGAGAAGTGGTGGACTCACCGTCCCCAGAGGCATTTAAAAGACTTGTAGATGTGGTGCTTAAGGACATGGTTTAGTGGTGGACTAGGTAGTGCTAGGTTAAGGGTTGGACTTGATGATTTTAAAGGTCTTTTCTAGCCAAAATTATTCTATAATTCTGTGATTCTTTGACTCCTGGCTTACTTACTCAATGTAAAGCACATATTCCATACTTGTTAATCCTTCTTGCCCTTGCCTGAACCTTCTCAGTTATAGTATATCCAGGAAATACAACTGCAAATAGCATTCGCGATATAATAAGCAAACCAGAGATTTCTGGTCAGGAAGAAGGAAAGCATATACTTACACTTTCAATACCCTGCCAATATTCAGTACACCAGGGGATTCTTGAATGAAAAGCGCAAAATAAAATATTTCTTTGTTACTTACTTTATAGCAGGAAGAATGAAGCAAAGATTTTCAGCACTAAATGACAATAAGAACTGATCATATAATTGTTAAGATATCTGTTGTCCTAGCACAGTTATTTCATTGTAGTAAATTCTGGAATATTTTGAATTCGTTACCAAAACACACATAATCATTGTTGACCATGCCTACTAACATATTACTTCTAGTATTCCTTTTACATCATTGCTGAAAAGTCTATCTAATTTTTTTACAGAAATTCAGTTTATATTTTCTTCAATTAATAACTCTAACATTTTTTGTTCTGAAAAATTATCTACAGCCTCCTCTAGATGAGGAGAATTTCTGTGGATGTCTTCTTTATCTTTTACATTTTCCAGTTCTATTTACAGAAAACTGCATGTGTGTTGATGTAATGTCTAAGGGAACAAATGAACAATTTGCAGCAATATTATCTTTAAACTGAAAAATAAATTAAATTAAATTTGCATCAGAAATTTTGTTCAACCTGCATGTCAATGCTGTTTTATTTTTGTCATCAGTGAACAGAATGAATTCATTGCAGAAACAGCTAATCAAACCAATAAAACAAACCATTGACTACGTCAGAAGTCTTACTGTTTAAAATAGGATAGTTAAGTAACAGCTTCTGATCTCTGGAGATTAAACTATCTTTTGTTTGTTTCTTCATTGTTAAAGCACTGTCTTTAATCATTGCAACAGTGGAGAAAGATAATTTATTTGCCATCTAGTCATTAGCACTGCTAAGAACTAATTGGATATTAAGCCAATATTCACGACAGTGGAACTGCTCCAGATTTACAGAACATATAAGCACAATCGCTTAAGAATTCAATGTGCTTCACAGTCTTAAAGTAATAACTTATTCCTCCTTTTCCAATTTTTGCCTAACAACAGTATAGTAAATCAAAATAAAACCCAAATAAAAAAAGAAATCCAGTAAGTAATTCATGGTCTTGATTTAATTTGTACTGAAGTAGAGTTAAAACAATATCAGCTAAACAAACCCTGTTTAATGAAATGTGACTTTTGTTAATGACTGGAAAGGAACTTGCAGAACTTTTAAAGCAAAAATAGTAACAATTAAGAAAAATCACAGAATTCTTCTCTTCAAACATGTTTTCTAATTCCAGAAGTAGGTTTAAGGCCTGTGCAAGGAATTTAGGTCTTCTTCTCTAAGTCTTCTGGCTCTAACTCTTACACTGACTAGATTTTTCTTGTTTCTCAATTTATTTCAGTAGCTAACTATGTATACAAAGGGCAATAGATGTGTTAGTTACTCCACTTTAGGCAACTCAACCCTCTAACAGCTGAAATAGGGCTCTACATATCAACTTGCTAACTCTTCTGTTGTTGAGTTCTTTCTTGGGCTATGATAGTATTTTTTCCTTGTAATCAAGAAGATTTTCTTGCCTAAACTGTAATGTTGTCATGAGGTACTGCAGTTCCAGTTAATCCACTTTTCCAGTGGAAAATTATTTTATCAAACAGGGAGACAAAAAAGTTGGATCTCGATCTTATTATCATCCCAGTTTCAGAGGTTGAAAAAAATGAGGTGGAGACTGATTAGTGGCTCTGACTTAAAACCATAATGAAAGATGACAGAACGAAGAGTATAATGTACAATGCAGTCATGCACAATAACCACAAGAAAAGTATACTGTTCTGACTGTGGAATTGAGCTTCTTCCTGTTAGTCTTTTTATTAAAAAAAAACAAACAAAACCCAAAAAAACAGAAGAAGTAAGACAAAGCATGTATGTGTATTGCAGAAGAAAAATTGGGTAGAAAATGATTCACAGAGTTTTCAATTTGCTCTATAAGGTATTAGCAGTTCTTTTATATTTTTCTTTTATATTCTTCCTGTAACTTAAATACCTGTCACAGCAGATGAAATAGCCATTATTTATATGCAACTAGAGATTTGCAATACAATTTTTTTATATAAAGCTCAATACAATATTTTCTATCTTCAACAGAAAGACAGAATCACACAGAATCACAGAATCAACCAGGTTGGAAGAGACCTCAGGGATCATCGAGACCAACCATTGCCCTGACACCACCATGTCAACTAGACCATGGCACTAAGTGCCATGTCCAGTCTTTTCTTAAACACATCCAGAGATGGTGACTCCACCACCTCCCTGGGCAGCCCATTCCAATGTCTAATAACCCTTTCTGTAAAGAAATTCTTCCTGATGTCCAACCTGAACCTCCCATGGCAAAGCTTGAGGCTATGCCCTCTTGTCCTATCGCTAGTTGCCCGGGAGAAGAGGCTTATAAGGGTTTTTCATCCAAAAGCTCTCTATATCTAAGATTCGAATGAAACAAAATATACCAGGATTTTTGATTATACTGTGTAGAATATGTCAGAGCACAATGTTAAAATTTAATAGGGGAATTTTGTTAATATTTCAGAACAGATGTTGAAGAGCCAAATCATTTTGCATGTATTAAACACTGTAAAAGCCCATTTCTACAATATTAAATTGTTACAATGGCTTATTTCAAATTAAATAAAACTATTCAAATAAACCTTTCATCCATGAGATTGTGTATGGCAAGAATTCATTTAATATAATGTACATTAAGCTTGCATTCAAAAGTCTCTCTCCTCTTTGGATCATTTATTTTAAAGGTAAAAGTCTGAACATTTCCTTCTCCAGGGATGTTTTTGCCCTTTTATACTTCTTGGATTACGATTCTAAGTAACATTTTATTGCTGATCTACATAGATGAAGGTTAATTTTGAGAGATACAGTATTATTTTAAATAAACTTTTTCTATACAGTTTGAACATATTCTGCTGGGGGAGGTTGGCCTTGCCATAATTTTATTTTCTAAAATACTTGTATTATAATTAGGGATAAATAAAGGAAAACTACTCCAATGAACCAGCAATTTGCCTGCTGTAGTTACAGCTGGCTGGGATTCATGTTTGCCTGACATATTCCCACAGGTGGTTTGTCACTGCTTGAGCAGAGACTAGCTTGGAGTAATAAACCTGTAGCTAGAATGTTGGATGGAATTAGGCAAATTCTAATTCAAACCCCCTGGGCAAAAATTTGTAAACTCAAAGCTTGGGGTAAAACAATTCATTGGAACTGGAGAAAAAAGCAAAGGAAGTTATAGAAATAGAAGGTCTAAGATTTTGCATGTTATTTTTGAATATTTTTATTATTTTATGAAAGTAACCGATCCAAAGAATGAACATAAAGTTAGACAATCATTGGAAATGCATTATAAAAACATCCCATCAGCCAATTCCTGACCAAATTTTCAATTTACCTTCTTTTTTCTTTGTGTCTTGATCTAGCAATTAACTTTGTATGTGTTCTATCCATCTATATTTTCACATCCATTCATTCATCTTTCATATCCATTCATAGACAATGGTGTCTACAATGGTATCTCCTTAACTTCAATGGGTTACTATAATGCTTAAATGAAAGGTAAAAAATATATTTACCTTTTGTACCTGTTAACAGGTCTACAGTAATCTGGTATAGTTATTTCCTGTACAGTTGAATAGTTATATTCAGGGAGATGGTGCTGGACTCTCAGGATCTCTGAGAGAGACTCTGAAATAAAGAGGAACATTTTAATACCTTATCATAGAACTAATTCTAATTTTGTTTATTCTTGTTTTTAGAAGTAAAAATTCCCATATAAGAGATAAATCAGAGTTACTCTGCAGGGTCTGATCAGTGTCCAAGTGCTAGGAAATGGTTAAAACACAAGAGGAATATAAAGGAATTATTCCCCTGGCATACTCTACTCCTTTCTACAATTTGGTTATCTATCAATCAAGTAAGACAGATTCATATCCGTACCTTTAAGTTTAATAACTAATAATGAAAATATTTTCTTTGATTTTCTTTAAAACTTTACAATTCTCTTTTCAATAGGCTTATTTAACTGGACACAATTAACTGAGAAATATTTTGCTACAAATAAGTTTTTATGCTAAAAGAAGTAGAGAAAAATCCTTTTTCTGTTCACATGCTTCCAGGCATTCAAATGGAGATGCCTTTGGTCAATATTGTAAATATTGTCACCAGAACAGTGGGGTCTGTTCTCTTTAATATCTTTATCAATGATCTGGACCAGGGGATCAAGTGCACCCTCAGTAAGTTCACAGACAACATCAGGTTGGGTGGGAGTGTTGACCTGCTTGAGGGTAGGAAGGCTCTGCAGAGGAATCTCGACAGGTAGGACTGATGGGCCGAGGCCAACTATATGAAGTTCAACAAGGCCAAGTGTCGGGTCCTGAACCTGGGGCACAACAACCCCATGTAATGTTACAGGCTTGGGGAAGAGTGGCTGGAAATCTGCCCGGTGGAAAAGGACCTGGGGGTGTTCATTGACAAAGAAGGACAATGAAGCAGGTGAAGTGTCTAGAGCACCAGTCTTATGAGAAGTGGCTGAGGGAACTGGTGTTGTTTAGCCTGGATAAAAGGGGACTGAGGGGAGACCTTATCGCTCTCTACAACTACCTGAAAGGAGGTTGTAGCGAGACGGATGTCACTCTCTTCTCCCAAGTGACAAGCAATAGGAAAAGACGAAATGGCCTCAAGTTATGCCAGGGGAGGTTTAGATTGGATATTAGGAAAAATTTATTCTCTGAAAGGGTTGTCAAGCATTGGAACAGGCTGCCCAGGGAAGTGATGGAGTCACCATCCCTGGAGGTATTTAGAAGACGTGTAGATGTGGTGCTGAGGGACTTGGTTTAGTGGTGGACTTGGCAGTGCTAGGTTAATTGTTCAACTTGGTGATCTTAAAGGTTCTTTCCAACCAAAACGATTCTGTGATTCTACAATAAGTAGGCTTCGCAGAAAAGCATCTTCGGAAGCAACTAGAAGGAAGAGCACATGATATTCACAAACTGTGTTTTTGAGAGAAGGTACATATACGAGATTTGAAGAAACAAGGAAGTATCAAAGAAAACATTTTTCCTGGGATTAGACAACTTTGAAAATATTAATATGCAGCTGGAGAAATATTGCCTAACTAATATCAGTTTGGTGTTAGGATACGGCATTTCTTGCTCTGAGCCTGAGAGACATAGCTTTATGCCAGGTCATGCATGGACAGTATAGCTCTCAGGAGGCAAAATATTTTGGTGAGAAGCAGCAGATACTCTTGGGAGGCTGTACTGGTTTTGGCTGGGGTAGAGTTAACTTTTTTCAGAGAAGCTAGTATGAGGCTATGTTTTGGATTTGTGCTGAAAACAGTGTTGATAATATAGGAATGTTTCACTTGTTGCTGAGCAGTGCTTACACAGAGTCAAGGCCTTTTCTGCTTCTCACACCACCCCACCAGTGAGTAGAATGGAGGTGCACAAGAAGCTGGGATGGGACACAGCTGGGACAGCTGACCCCAACTCCCCAAAGGGATAGTCCATACCATATGACGTCACGCTCAGCATATAAAGCTGGGGGAAGAAGCAGGAAGGAGGGGACATTTGGAGTGATGGCATTTGTCTTCCCAAGTAAGCATTACACATGATGGAGCCCTGCTCTCCTGGAGATGGCTGGACACCTGCCTGCCCATGGGAAGTAGTGAATGAATTCCTTGTTTTGTTTTGCTTGTGTGTGTGGCTTTTGCTTTACCTATTAAATGGTTTTTATCTCAACCCATGAGTTTTCTCACTTTTACACTTCTGATTCTCTCCCCCATCCCATCGGGGAGGAGTGAGTGAGTGGCTGTGTGTAGTGCTTAGCTGCTGGCTGGGGTTAAACCATGACAGAGGCTCAGGGAAATAAAAAAAAATCACATTCATTTCTAGAAAGAAGGAAATAAGGAGTAAGCTGTCTCTCTGCTTTTCATTTAGTTCCACATAAGGAAATGAATGTTCTCTATTTTTCTATAGCAAGGAATGAGCAAAAGGTAACCGTGAAACTTTTCAAGGAGAAGTGGAGGTATTGCTGCAAAATAAATTAAAATGTTGATGTAGCATGGAAATGACAGAGAAAGGGAAGAAAAACCCAAAACAGTAGCTACAGCTTTGCAATGATATATTGTATTTTGATAGGACTTCACTGAGCTATTGTAAGACATATGTCAAGCATTAGATTGGGCTTTCCAGTCCAATTTGCAGCAGTATAAACCCATGGTAGGTTTGTGTTCTCACTGCATATTTGAGCATATAGCAGATGAAGCTACAGTATAGTTGGATTTCTTCTTATCCTGGAAAAAGAACCATATACTTTGTATATGCTCAGATGTGGCCTTTTCACCCCACAAGAATCAGTACATTTTATGTAGTCTTTTCTGTCACCTTGAGTGCTCTTCCTATTATGTAAGCTACTTCTTTTGTTTTAGATTCCACTGTACTTTGCCATATGCGGCTTTTCTTTTAAAACTTCCTTTAGTCTTATTGTGAAAGATGTATATCAGAGCTAGAGTTGTAAAATTGACTAAGCAAGAACAATAGAAAATCTTGCGTTCAATTAAGATGCAGATTCCAGATTGCTGCATTGCTTGAAAACTGATGTTTCTCTCTTATAGTAGCACTTCTTATTGAATGGAAAAAATACTATCTTAATTACATTTCCAGAACATCTAATTTTTAGAAGGAACAAGTGCTTACTGAGGAAACAAATTCAAATTATTTAAAGTTGTTACTCAAAATAAATGATAGATAGGCTTTTCGCCTCTCACGTCAGACCTCTTAGCAATTTAAGAAGGACTTTCTCTTTAGCACTGAAGGCAGAAATACCTTACAAAGCTGAGAAACCTGAAATCATAAAACCCTGATATGATCAGCAGAGGTGTTTGAGGGTAGAGGTGTGATCAAATACATCAAGTACAGTTATTTAGTCCCTGGCTGAGAAGAAGATTCAAGAGTATATCTTAATTATTCCAGAAAATAAGAGACTTAAAGCCCATCAAACTGAAGGATATTTTTTGTACTGAATATAGGAAAATCACAGGTGAGCAGAGATTTGTTTCTAAGTGGTTGCATCAAGATTATGCAATAAGTGAAGAGTCCAGTCATTTATTTTACCTGTGAAACAAAACTCACGCTTGTTCCTTTTTATTCATGTCAATGTGTAAGATGAATTAGGAGACAGGAGATGAAAAGCTGATGACAGATTTTGTGAGCTTCTTCAGTACCTTCAGGGATTACTTGTGATTACCTGCTTAGTAGATGAGGGCAGGGCTGTGGATGTAGTCTATCTAGACTTCAGTAAGGCATTCGACACTGTCTCCCACAGCATCCTCCTGGACAAACTGGCTGCCTGGGGCTTGGATGGGTGGACTCTTCGATGGGTTAAAAACTGGCTGGATGGCCGAGCCCAGAGAGTGGTGGTGAATGGGGCAAAGTCCAACAGGCGGCTGGTCACTAGTGGTGTTCCCCAGGGCTCAGTTCTGGGGCTGGTGCTGTTCAATATCTTTATAGACGGTCTAGACGTAGGGATTGAGTGCACCCTCAGTAAATTTACAGATGACACAAAGCTGTGTGGGAGTGTCGATCTGCTGGAGGGTGGGAAGGCCCTTCAGAGGGATCTGGACAGGTTAGATAGATGGGCCGAGACCAACGGCATGAGGTTCAACAAGAACAAGTGCTGGGTCTTACACTTCAGCCATAACAACCCCATACAGCGCTACAGGCTGGGTGAAGAGTGGTTAGAAAGCGGCCCGGCAGAAAGACACTTGGGGGTGTTGATCGACAGCCGTCTAAACATGAGCCAGCAGTGTGCCCAGGTGGCCAAGAAGGCCAATGGCATCCTGGCCTCTATTAAGAATAGCATAGCCAGCTGGTCTAGGGAAGTGATCATCCCTCTGTACTCAGCACTGGTGAGGCCACACCTTGAATACTGTGTCCAGTTCTGGGCCCCGCACTTCAAGAAAGATGTTGAGGTGTTGGAGCGAGTCCAGAGGAGGGCGACCAAGCTGGTGAAGGGTCTGGAGGGTATGACCTATGAGGAACAGCTGAGGGAGCTGGGGTTGTTTAGCCTGGAGAAGAGGAGGCTCAGAGGTGACCTTATTGCAGTCTACAACTACCTGAAGGGAGGTTGTAGTGAAGTGGGAGTCGGCCTCTTCTCCCAGGCAGCTAACGATAGGACAAGAGGACATAGCCTCAAGCTTCGCCAGGGGAGGTTCAGGTTGGACATTAGGAAGAATTTCTTCTCAGAAAGGGTCATTAGACATTGGAATGGGCTGCCCAGGGAGGTGGTAGAGTCACCACCTGGATATGTTTAAGAAAAGACTGGACATGGCACTTAGTGCCATGGTCTAGTTGACATGGTGGTGTCAGGGCAATGGTTGGACTCAATGACCCCAGAGGTAGCTTCCAACCTGATTGATTCTGATTGATTCTGTGACTTAACCTATTCGATCACATAAGATCTAGGAGTGCAGCTGCCCCATAAAAAAGACTGCATTTGCTGGGATAGCAATCTGCACTCAGGATATTCCTTCCATAATCAGTTTAATGGAGTTCGAACAAGATACCTTTTTCTCAATAGCAGAATTCAGACCTCACAACCTTCATGCATCTGTGCACTGACATGTAGGTGTTGGCATCATCTGCTGTTCCTTCCCCAAAGGCAGAATGAAGTTAAATTGGTTAAGGGGATTTTATTTTTTCCCGCAGAGATTATCCCTGTGAAGAATAATTCAATTTCAGCAAATTATTAATTGATGGACTAGAATGTTAAACAAACACAAAAAGGATTGCTATATATATGCATGAATGTTGTGTATATATGCAAACACTACAAGAAAGTATTAATTTACAATAAGAATATTAATTTGCTACTGAAAGTACAAGTGTAATATTAGGCTTTTATACTACATCTCTTCTGTACACATGAGCAAAGGTACATTAACTTTACAGACTCTTCTTTCCTTGCCACTTTAACAGATTTTTGGTTTCACAGAGAACTGAACAAAAATGTATATCAATTAGCTAGATCTGTCCCATGTGTTGAGTACTCTGTGCAGCTCTGGAGTTCTCAGCATAGGAAAGAAATGGACCTGTTGGAGTGGATCTAGAGGAGGGCCACAAAAATGATCAGAGGGATGGAATAAGAAAGATGGGGACAAAGTTTTAGCAGGACCTGTTGCAATAGGACCAGGGGTAGTGGTTTTAAATTAAAATAGGGTAGATTCAGACTAGATATAAGGAAGAAATTTTTTACGATGAGGGTGGTGAAACACTGGAACAGGTTGCCCGGAGAAGTGGTAGATGTCCCATCCCTGGAAACATTCAAGGTTAGGTTGGAAGGGGCTCTGAGCAACCTGATCTAGTTGAAGATGTCCCTGCTCATTGCAGGGGGGTTGGACTAGATGACCTTTAAAGGTCCCTTTCAAACCAAAATACTCTATTATTCTATGATATAGAAGTTAGTGCTTTATTCATTAGCTAAATTTAACCAGAATACTTCCAATCCCCTAAAGAAAGAGTAAGATTCTAATTTCTTTTAAAAATGTTTTATACAAAAGGAAAGTAGGAAACACACAAGGAAAACACTAGTCAAAAGATAAAGTGTGACAAAACTATGACTGCCTATGCCAAGTGTGGAGAACATGGGCAGCAACAGCTCTCTGCACTTTGGTCCTACTGCTGCTGCATTGGTATCTAGAAGGTGTAATCCCATGCAAACTGTACTTAATCTCTTCAGTTACTGGCAAGAGAGCTGTTACGCTTTGAAGATGATGCACAAGCACCCTTACCTTCATGATACAGAAGATTTCTGACAGAGCAGAACAAATGCCACTTTACCTCTCTGAAATACCTGTTCACCAATGCGTGCAGCATGGGAATAAACAGGAAGAATTAGAGATCTGTGTGAGGTTGCAGGGCCATGATCTCACTGCAATTACAGAGACATGGTGGGATAGCTCTCATGACTGGAATGCTGTCGTGGATGGCTGTGTACTCTTTAGGAAGGACAGGCCAGCAAGGCGAGGAGGTGGATTTGCCCTTTATGTGAGAGAGTAACTGGAATGTATCAATCTCTTCATAGGGGTGGATGAAGAATGAGTCCTTCTTTCACCTTACAGGTAAGAATTAAGAGGCAGGCTAGTACAGGTGACACTGTTGTGTGTGTCTACTACAGGCCACATGGTCAGGAAGAGGAAGTTGATGAGGCCTTCTACAGACAGCTGGAAGTAGCCTCGCAATCACAGACCCTGGTTCTCATGGGCAACTTCAACCACCCTGATATCTGCTGGAAAGACAACACAGCTAGGCACCCACAGTCCAGGAGGTTTCTGCAGAGCATTGTGATAACTTTTTGACATAGGTGGTGGAGGAGCCAGGGAGGAGAGGTGTGCTGCTGGACCTTGTACTAAAAAACAAAGAATGACTGGTGAGGGATGTGAAGGCTGGGGGCAGCCTTGACTGCAATGACCATGAGGTGGAAGAGTTCAGGATCCGGGATGGAGAAAGCAGGGCAATAAGTAGGATTACCACCCTGAACTTCAGGAGAGAGAAATTTGGCCTCTTCAAGGACCTACTTGGGGGTATCCCATGGGTTAGGGCTCTAGAAGGTAGGGGAGTCCAAGACAGCTGGTTAATATTCAAGAATCACTTCCTCCAAGTTCAAGATTGATGCATCCCCATGAGTAAGAAATCAAGAAAAGGGAGCAGGAGACCTGCATGAACGAGTAAGGAGCTTCTGGCAAGACTCAAATGGAAGAAGAAAGTCTACGGAATGTGGAAAAAGGGACAGGCCACTTGGAAGGAATATAGGAAGGTTGTCAGATTATGCAGAGATGTGACAAGGAAAGTTAATCCCGCTTGGAAGTACGTCTGGCAAGGGATATCAAGGACAACAAGAAGGGCTTCTTCAAGTACAGCAGTAGAAGGAGGAAGACTAGGGAAAATGTGGGCCTGTTGCTGAATGAGGACAGTGCCTTGGTGACGGAAGATACAGAGAAGAGGGAGTTACTGAATGCCTTCTTTGCCTCAGTCTTTACTGCTAAGGCTGGTCTTCAGGAATCCCAGACCCTGGAGTTACGAGAGAAAGTCTGGAGAAAGGAAAACTTTCCCTTGATTGAGGAGGATCAGGTTAGGGATCATTTAGGCAAACTGGACACCTACAAATCTATGGGCCTTGATGGGATGCACACATGAGTGCTGAGGCTGTTATTCCCAAGCCACTCTCCATTGTCTTTGAAAGGTTATGGAGAACAGGAGAGGTGCCTGAGGACTGGAGAAAGGCCAATGTCACTCCAGTCTTCAAAAAGGGCAAGAAGGAGAACCCAGGAAACTACAGGCCAGTCAGCCTCACCTTCATCCCTGGACAGGTGATGGAACAGCTCCTTCTGGATGCCGTCCCTAAGCATGTGGAGGAGAAGAAGGTTATCAGGAGTAGTCAAGATGGATTCACCAGGCGGAAATAACGCCTGACCAATCTCATGGCCTTCTATGAGGACATGACTAACTGGGTAGATGAGAGGAGAGAAGTGGAAGTTGTCTACCTTGACTTCAGCAAGGCTTTTGACACTGTCTCCCACAACATCCTCATAGGAAAGCTCAGGAAGTGTGGATTAGATGAGTGGACAGTGAGGTGGATTGAGAACTGGCTGAATGGCAAAGCTCAAAGGGTTGTGATCAGCAGTGCTGAGTCTAATTGGAGGTGTGTATCTAGCAGTGTTCCCCAGGGGTCAGTACTGGGTCCAGTCTTATTCAATTTATTCGTCAATGACCTGGATAAAGAGACAGAGTGTACCCTCAGCAAGTTTGCTGATGACACAAAACTGGGAGGAGTGGCCAATACACCAGAAGGCTGTGTTGCCATTCAGTGAGGCCTGGACAGGCTGGAGAGTTGGGCGGAGAGGAACCTAATGAAGTTCAACAACAGCAAGTGTAGTGTCCTGCACCCAGGGAGGAATAACCCCATGCACCAGTACAGGTTGGGGGTTGACCTGCTGGAAAGCAGCTCTGCAGAGAAGGATCTGGGAGTTCTGGTGGACAACAAGTTCACCATGAGCCAGTAATGTGCTCTTGTGGTCAAGAAGGCCAATGGTATCCTGGGGGGCATTAGGAAGAGTGTGGCCAGCAAGTTGATAGAGGTTATCCTCCCCCTCTACACTGCCCTAGTGAGGCCACACCTGGAGTACCGTGTCCAGTTCTGGGCCCCTCAGTTCAAGAAAGATAAGGAACTACTGGAGAGAGCCCAGTCGAGGGCTACAAAGATGATCAGAGGATGGGAGCATCTCTCTTATGAGGAAAGGCTGAGAGAGCTGGGTCTGTTTAGCCTGGAGAAGAGAAGACTGAGGTTCTACATCCTTACTTTTTGATTTCTTATTTGCCTTTTTTTTGTCCAGGAGATTATTCTATACAGATCAAATGCCGGATTCTTTTTTTCAGTCCTTTAATATTTCTGATGACTTTGTATGATCATGAAATATCACTTTTCGCCTGTCTAAGGAATTTTAGAAAAGAAGGAATAAAGGCCCATTTTAGAACAGCTAGGCTTTGAACATACATCCATGCATACTTAGAACCTATGACATTTCCACAGGTCAAAATGTCATCTCCTTTTGACTATGCCTAACTCTGGGAAAAATAATATTACTTCTTCATCTTGTCTCTCCTCCAGTTAAAGAAAATTGTCCCTTATCATCAGTTATGATATGATATAAACATCCTGGTTATTCAATGGAAGGAACATATGCTGTGTTTGAATAAAGTGGCATTTAACTGTATTGATTAACACAAAGTATTGTCATAGTGAACACTGAGCACTGTAACGTCACCCAACAGAAATGGTTTACCAAAATCAATCTGAGCTAAGCCCAGGAGCCAGAAGGTACCACAACATGAATCTTCCTCCCTACTAGAATATAAGTAACCGCACTCTGAGAGTAAACAGAAATTCTGGGTTTCCACTTCTATCTTCCACTACAGCAGGAAGAGGAGAGAAGGGAGAAAAATGTCCAGACAACATCTCATGGGTATCTTCACCAATCACAAATGTACTCAGCTTAATAAAGAATCATATTTAAGTATATCTACATATATGCATATGTGGAGAGAGAGAGAAAATATGTTTTCATCACAGTATGTACTACTATTGCAATGAGTACATATATGTCAGTGGAGCTCCATGAATTTACACCAGCTTTGCCATAAAAACACACAAATTAAATTCCCTGTAGTATCTGTGCATGTATGTGCAATCATTATGGCTTACATACAAATTATCTAATGCCTTAGATAACTGGTTTTGGCTTGTGAACTGTGTGGTGTTTTAAAGAAAAGTTACATTTATCATCGGACCTAGAAACCAAACCTGGTTGTTGAAATACTTTGATAGGACAAAGGAATTACTAAGATAGTCTTTGATTGTAGTGAAACCTAAGTAACTTCAAGAGTTACAAAAATGGTGTTAACTGTTCTCTGTTTGTAAAAAATTTGGTCGTTGGGTGTGGAAAAGGCATACAGAATCAAAAGCTTATGCACTAAAATTCCCTTCCCTCCATATGAAAATTTTTATACTGATGTCACATTATGATGCTTTATATTAGCAGCATAAAAAATTGTTTGAATAAGAAATGGTTTTAAATCTCACTAATGTCAACAACTGATTATAAGCTAATGTTAATTACATTCCCTCAACCAAAATATAATATTTGGATTAGTAGAATAGAAGGATGTATTATTTGCCCTGAAGCTCTAAGAATGGCAGCAACCTTATTTAAGGAAAATTAATTTTCTAAAGTTCAACCAAATTTTCACTCAGCCTCTCTGAGACAGTAGACTAACCTGTTTGTCATCTCATGTGCTGCAATGCACTGATGGCTGTGCACAGTAATATACTGTACAGAAGAATGCTGAAGTCTCTGTGCCTTGAGTTTTGACTTCAGGCAGTAAAACGCCTAAGATCCTGCTGTCAGTTGTAGTTCATCTCTTGAGTTGCATACTTTTTGCTGCTTCTTCTTTTCTTTCTTTCCTTTTACATATGAGAAAATAACTTAAAAACAGTTGCAGAGGAAACAAAACTATCTATCTGCACAATCAGGTTGAATTTGACAAACGGTTTTCATCCAGAAAAGGAGAAAGGACAAATTTTGAGAAGATAATATTTTTTTGTTTCGTCAAAAGAGCTCTGTTTCATTTCAGCTCAAACAAATTGGCATTCTCTTTTCTCTCTCCAGAGTTTTTGTGTCTACCATTAAACTGAAAAAATGCATTACTTTTCCACTTCTAATGCTAGGAATATCTGTATAGATAGCAGCTGAAAGAATTAGATTCTTTCATTCTTATGATATTCCTGTACAGCTGAAAGAATGAGATTATACCCCATTTTATGATCTGAGTGGGCTACGTAATACCTCAGCCAAACAATTCAAATTTTCTGGCATTCAAGCAATACTTTTTTGACACAAAGTGTCAAGGGCACACTGATGCTATGGCTTTCTGGTGAACTTTATGGATGTACTAAAGACAAACACTACATTTAATAGCTTTAAGACTGTTGTGGAATACTAATGCTTTAGATTTTTCTTATGGTTCCATAGCAGACTAATGTTTTGCTTTCCATAGATACTATTATATTTGAGTTTATTCAATGCTTCATCAACATTTCTACATAAAATCTGCTACAAGTAGATGTTACAGAACGTTAGTGAAGTCCTTTCTGTGTAACGGCCTCAATCAGTCCTACACTGAAGGATTATGGTCACTGCAGCAGTGCCTGCTAATCTTGGTTCTACAGAAAGGTGGTAACAGCTCATGCACCAACATCCATGGCTTCATTATCTTGTGACTTCAGTGGAAAATGTATAAAAACCTCAGAATTCAACAAGCTCCAACTTCTGGAGTAGTTTTGCAAGAAACTCAGGGCATTCTAAGTTCTCAACCTATTTGGGTCAAATAAGTTTCTTAAAGCAGAAGTTTAGTAGACAGAACAAGGCAAGAAACTTAAAAGGCCAGAGCATGTTATTAAATTGCAATGGCTCAGTGAAGAACAGAAAAAATACACAGTGAAGAAATTCCTATAGAAATTCTCTTTGCAGTGTAAAAATGAGGAAAAAAAATCTGAAATAGCCTTAAGAAACAGTGTGGGAATCGAAAGCTGTTAGTACCTGAGAAGTCAAGTCCCTTTTTCCAAATCACGGGAACCATTGAACCTTACGAAGACATCCTAACATATAAGAGAATTTATTATAAACAGAACCTTTTTGAGAGATTATGAAGAAAGGTGTAACTAAGTGTTCTTAGCATAGTAACAAAAAGCCACACCGAAATAGACATTATTTTCTTAATTTTCATTCTGAGTCAGACATTTACAATTAAAAATGTATCTAGTACAATACAATTTTATAGGGTTTTGATGAAACTTTCCATATACATTCTTGAAAAAATATAAAGAGAGAAGTCAACTTCAAAAACAGCTTAGAAAAACAAAGGACAAGAACACTGGATTTTGATGTGGGGAAAAAAAAAAAAAAGATGAAACTCCAGTCAGATATTAATATCAACAATTTAACTTCACAACTGGGTTCATGAAACAGAAAAATAAAAATTAGGATTATAATTCTTATATATGCTGCCGTATCACAGAAAATGCAAGAAACATGTCATTTGAAAATACAGAAAAATATATTCACTCATTTTGATAAGAGGAATCTTTCATTTGACATGGCTATCATCTTGAATTATATTATGTTGCTTTCTGTTAAAGTTTTTTATTATTTCATATTCTACAAAATATGGGTTTAATCCTTAAAATTTGTGGTACAAAATTCCAAAATTATAAAAATGTGATTGATTCTGTCACTAACCTATATATCTACAGGTTTACAGCCTCAGAACTTTTTCTAAAACCTGTAATAAAAAATCATATATTTACTATTTGTATCTGAAAGTGAAATATAAAAGCTAAACTTCACTGGGAAGTATTATCGGATGTAATAGTCTCACTTCACATCTAATTCATATAATAATAAAAAATGACCTGTAAAACCTTGGATGGAGAAATTTTCTTTTTTCTATTCAGTGATTGAAGTATTTTTTTGGTTTTTAAATCATCTGGATTTCATTCAGTCACATCTAGAATTTCAGGATAATTATTTAAAATATCTTCAATGAGTAAATTATCTACTGTAATTTTTGTCTTGTAACAAAATACAACTATACCAGGTTTTATCTTATTTTATTGTCTCTGTTCATAACAGGTGAACAGCTCTACTCAAGACACATTGCTGCTTAAAATTCATTCCCTAAATCAGAATCTTTAGCTTTGTTAAAGTCACGCACCACAATAGGTAGTTCCTGTTCAGAGTAAGACATTTTAAAATATTCTACAGAATACATTCATTGCTAGAGAAGATATTCTTAAGCAAAAGGGAAGGGAGTAGTTCACAGTGACCTCTGGAATGTGAGGATTTTGGAAAGAGAACAGGACAAGGTTTATTTAAATTTGAGACAGTGCAGAAAATCCCTGCGTTATCCTGAGTAGACTAGACAAAGCAAGCTGACTCCTGAGACTTAGAACTCTTTTACTGGGGTGGCATTTTGTTACACTCAATGGGGTACAGGAAATGGACAGGTGAGAGCTTGCAGCAGACCAGAAAAGTGATTGTGCATGCATATATGTGCATCTAGGAATGTGTGCACACAGACAAATCTGCATGTACCTATCTCTGTGGTGAAGAGGCAAAAAAAAGAGAAAGCATAGACTATTACAGGAAACAAGTGTAATCCTCCAATACAGAAGTTAGAGGACTCCTGCTTTGAAGGGCTAAACCCAGAGCAAACGTTCTGAACAAATCACTGTTAATTACTATATTATTTTCTCCAGAGTGACATTTAAGAAATATGACAAGAATAACAAATAGAATTACAATATTGTATCAGAAAAGTAAGATTTTCCTTGGAGCAAAAAGTTCAAGGCAAGTTTTGCATGAAAAGTGGGGTTTAGTTGTCAGAAACAAGTAAAGGAGATGGCAAGACATATGCAAGCCTAGAAGGGAATCTCTTGCACTCTCACTTACTATTTGCTAACATAAAAACCACAACATTTCTCTGAAAAACTTTTATTTCTTTTGTTTTGATGTGTTATTAATCAGAGAGTAGTTAATGCATCGGTAACTTCCTTTTTAATGAAAGGGAATCTGATTCTTCCTGACCTTAGTCTGCTAAGATTCTGTACCCTGAAAAACACTTGAAAATAAATTTCAGGATATGTCCGTGTGGTCTGGATTCAGTAATACTTTTATCCAGAATTTCAGCTTGTTCTGTGCATTCAGTTCTTGATGTGAATGGTGGTTCCCCGATCAATACTCAATATAAATGAAGATCATATTAAAAAATGCAGACAAATATTTACTTATTACTTCAACACATTATACAAAACACTTCTGAAAACTAAAAGTCAGTTACTATACTAAATTGTGACAGGGCTTATTACAAAGAACACCACTTCAAAGTGACTCCTAAAGATTGTAATATGATGCATACCATCTGTTGGTTCTTGTTTTTCTCATTTTTCTTCTTAATTACAGTAGAATGCACCTTTGTTCTGTGAGATTGAACAGGTAGAATCTGTATCTGAATGAGAACTTTTCCTGAAGGTTCAGAGGAACACAAGGAACAGACCAAGCCTTAGTGTTGTTTTTAACAATGTGAAATATACTAAAGTGAAAACAAAAAACCAGTACCACATATAGACAAATATCTCCTGATAGTTGCTTTTTTTCCTTTTGCTTCTTCCTGTTGTTGCTGCTGCTGAGAAATGGTGAAAGGAAGTAGAAACCAAACAGAGTAAGAAATATCCAGCCTGAAATAACCTCATGGAACCTGAATCTCTTTCAGTAGCCTGAGTAGACATTATTCTCTGTGTCTGGATCACAATAGGAAGTCACACTGTGAAGATCCCTCCTGTTTGCTCTTGGGATATTCCAGGGATAGTGTGCCTCATTCGCCTGCAAGACTGGGGAAACACCTTCGCACATACTTTTACTTTTGCACAGACACTTCACTACACTTCTGTGCCAGACTGATAACAAGCAAGTGTTCTTTATAACAAGTGCAAGGAAAATATGAGTGATAGAGATTTCTTGAGGCTGGCAAAGGAGGAGCAGAGTACACACAGAATTTTGAATGACTCAATAGTTTTGCTGGAACACATACTGTGTGTTGGTGAAATACAGTGCCTTTTTTCCTGGCCATTTTTAATTTAACACTTTTGGACTCTCCACCACAGTCTCAGCCTCCTTCATCCTGTCCATAGCAGACTTTCCACTCAGCCACTTGAAGTTGTCCCCACTAGTGCCACACTGAAGTTTTTCTGATGTCCTTCTCCTCTTATTCTGGCACCCTGACTGAATCAGTCCAAGTCTTTGTCCTACCTTCCTGATTCTAATCCCATCAGTGTTCATTTCTCTGGTTTCAGTCTGGTGGCCAGCCAACACTATGTCACTCTGTCAGTCCTCCCATTTGCAGCACCTGTTTCTAATGGCCAGCAGTGACAAGGTGTAACTAGGAGGGAGTTACAGTGGTACCCTGTGTGGGAGAAGGCCATGAACTGCCGTGTGCCAGTCAAAAAGTGTGACACATGCTAGAGCAAGGAAGCCCCTGAGGGACTGTGGCTGTGGGTCACCTGTGCCAAGGATGGGACAACAGTGAAGGACTGCAGTCCATGGTGACCCACACCACAGCAGGGACGCCTATGAGGTACCATGACCTGTGGGTGAATCATGCTTGAGCAGGGAGACTCTTGAAGAACTGCAGCCTGTGGGCAACCCATGCCAGTGAGGGAACAGACCCAAGGCACCACAGCCTGTGGGCAATCTAGACCACAGCAGAGACACTAAAGAACAGGGTGGCAGGAAAACATTAAGTGTAGGGTGGCAGAAAGGAATCATTACTCCCAGAGTGGCCAAACACCATCTCATGCAAAAAATAAAAAAGCAAAACATGGTTATGCAGATCACCTGCCCCACCTATACCACTCAATGCCTCCCTGAAAGAATTTTGGTGGAGAGAGTGTAACCCACAGTGAATACACAGAAAATAGAGGCTATGGAGAGAGGAGAATAGATGTTATATAAGTATTTCTTTAATTGTTTGTTTTTCTTTTTCTCACTGTCTGAATCAGGGATCAGAAGTTTGTGTCCACTGGCAAGGAATTAA